>NW_015161479.1:61540-78535 GCF_001447785.1 Gekko japonicus | reverse complement strand
TTATTCCAGGGGGCATTTTGGACTGTGGTGCGGAGGGGGGGGGGGGAGGATTCATGCCCCAATGGCAGAAATGCCTTCTGTCCATGGAAATCCTCTGTTGACTCCAGTCCATAGTATTTACAAATACAGGGTTTATATAGATGATGTTTCTTTCTTATAAATATAACGTATTAATAAAGAGGAAAGTTGATTCATTTGAAATGTGGTCTTGGAGGAGAGTTTTATGGATGCCACGGACTGTCAAAAAGACAAATCAGTAGGTTCTTGATCAAATCAAGCCTGAACTCACCCTAGAAGCTAAAATGACTAAACTGAGGCCATTGTACTTTGGTCACATTATCAGAAGGCAAGAGAATCACTGGAAAAGGTGATAATGCTAGGAAAAGTTGAAGGCAGCAGGAAAAGAGGAAGACCCAACCTGAGATGGATTGACTCAATCCAGGAACCCATGGCCTTCTGTTTGCAAGACCTGAGCAAGGCTGTTAATGATAGGACATTTTGGAGGTAATTAATTCATAGTGTCATCGTAAGTTGCAAGCAACTTGACAGCACTTAACACACACACACACTATATGCAGTGTTAATTTATTGACGTACACCTAAGACTGGAAACTTTATCCATCTTGCACTTCACGTGAAAAGGAACAATAGACCATTTCAACAGCGATGCAAAAAAGTCACCAGTTCAGACCGCAGTCAAGTTCGCAAAGGCAGAGCCTCTCTACCAAAGCACAGAACAAAAAGTAGCTCTGACAAAAACTGCTTACTTGTGTCTGACAAGGAAGCTTTTGACTCTTGAAAGCGTGTACCCCTAAAGTCTTGTCGGTCTCTGAGGTCTGTCTCTAAAGAACATCAGACCTTCATCTCTCCTCCAAAAGCACACATCAACATACTTGCCTTTGACTCCCCAGTGAAAAATAGCAACAGGACTCCATTTTTTTTTTATTTTCCTGAAACCAGATTTTTCTGCAAACCTGTCTTTATCTGGGTTTCCAGAAACCAATCTTCTAGCTCAGGCTGGACCTGATTCAAAAATGTTGTTATCTGCTCAGCGTAGGGTTGCCAGGTTCACCCTGGCCACCAGTGGGGGATGAAGGCTAGGGCTGCCAGACCCAGGTTGGGAAATGCCTGGAGATTTGGGGATGGAGCCTGATGAGAACAGGGACAAGAAGAAGAAGAAGAACAACAACAACAACAACTTTTCTCCCTTTCTCACAATACAAGAACATCAGAACATCAGAGACGCCAATGTTGGATCAGGCCAAAGGCCCATCCAGTCCAACACTCTGTGTCACACAGTGGCCAGAAATACCAGTGCCATCAGGAGGTCCAGCAGTGGGGCCAGGACATTAGAAGCCCTCCCACTGTTGACCCCCCCCCAAGCACCAAGAAGACAGAGCATCACTTGCCCCAGAGCCCCTAGCTATACCTTGTGGCTAATAGCCACTGATGGACCTCTGCTCCATATGCTTATCTAATTCCCTTTTGAAGCCATCCATGCTTGTAGCACCCACCACTTCCTGTGGCAGTGAATTCCAAGTGTTAATCACTCTTTGGGTGAAGAAGGACGTCCTTCACTCAGAGTCTCAGAGCGGCTTACAAACTCCTTTCCCTTCCCCTCCCCACAACAGACACCCTGTGAGGTGGGTGGAGCTGAGAGAGCTCTTTCGGGGACTGCTCTTTCAAGGACAGCTCTTGTCAGAACTATGGCTTGCCCAAGGTCATCCAGCAGCTGCAAGTGGAGGCATGAGGAATCAAGCCCGGTTCTCCCAGATTAGAGTCCACGCACTTAACCACTACACCAAACTGAGGTAAAATTCCCCAGAGTCAACCCCCTCCAAAGCATCCATTTTCTCTAGGGGACGTGATCTCTGTAGTCTGGAGATGAGCTGTAAGAACATAAGAACATAAGGATGCCAATGTTGGATCACGCCAAAGGCCCATCCAGTCCAACACTCTGTATCACACAGTGGCCAGAAATACCAGGTGCCATCAGGAGGTCCACCAGTGGGGCCAGGACATTAGAAGCCCTCCCACTGTTGACCCCCCCAAGCACCAAGATGACAGAGCATCACTTGCCCCAGAGTCCCTATCTATACCTTGTAGCTAATAGCCACTGATGGACCTCTGCTCCATATGCTTATCTAATTCCTTTTGAAGCCGTCCATGCTTGTAGCCACCCCCCCCCTCCTGTGGCAGTGAATTCCATGTGTTAATCGCTCTTTGGGTGAAGAAGTACTTCCTTTTATCCGTTCTAACCCGACCGCTCAGCAATTTCACGGAGTGCCCACGAGTTCTTGTATTGTGAGAAAGGGAGAAAAGTACCTCTTTCTCTACCTGCTCTTTCCCATCCATAATCTTATAAACCTCGATCATGTCACCCCTCAGTCGTTGTTTCTCCAAGCTAAAGAGCCCTAAGCGCCTTAATGTTTCCTCATAGGGAAAGTAATTTCAGGGGGTCCGACCTGGAGGCTGGCTTCCCCAGCTCACAGGCCACCCTTAGTTTTGAGATCTAAGGATATTCTGTTTGTCCACCTCTGCACGTTATCGTTTTCCATCTGTTACTGAAGCAATTTCCTTCTGTCCAAAAGACCTTATCCTTTATCTTGCTAGCCAGCCAACGGCTTCTGCTCTGCTATTCTCATCTTTCTGAGAAGATTTATTTATTTATTTTGGAAATTCATATGCTGCCTCCCCATCCTTCCTAGAGGCAGCTCACGACAGCAAAAATAAAACCAGACTGACATTAAACACACACACAAAAACCAAATCAGGCCAATTAAACCGTATCAACAAAATGATCCATGTCAATAAAAGAACACGCCAATAAAAACAACAGCCAATAAAGCAATCCAGGGCATAACGGCACATAAAATGCAGCAGTCGAAAAAGATATTGATAGAACAGTTCTCTGGCTAGGAGCAGACCATAAAACATATTAAAAGATGGGACCACAGTTGAAAGCTCAGATAAAGAGAGATTTTTGGCCTGATACAACAAGACCAGGAAAATCTACCCAGCAGGGTGGGAATGCAGCTCAGCGTAATGTAGGTGCCTTGGGGGCGGGCATCAGATGGGCCCTTAGGTGCTGCATTGGACCACCCTTCTCCTTCCTATGGGCCCATAGCTGCCGTCCCATGATGGGTTGGTTCCAGCACCGTAGCCTTAAAATTTTTGTTGGAGGGGCAAATTGGATCTACAGCTCCATCCGCACGGCGGCTTGCTCCAGAGCACTCCAATGGCAGCCTGAGCTGCGGGGGGATTTAAGCTCAAGTCCCTCCACACCTCAGGCTCCCATTGGAGGCCTCACGGAGTCTTCTTACTTCTGCAGCCGGCTTCTCAAACTTCGAGAAGCTGGCTGCAGAAGCGTGAAGACCCAGTGAGGCCATGCAGAGGCCTTCCCTCTCCCTCCTCTCCTGCTTGGCTGTGTGAGCTGAGGCTGTGTGGCGACCACAGCCGAGCAGGAGGGGAGGGGAAAGCACAGCCTCAACCTGGTCTCCCTGCTTCTCAAAGGCCAGCTGTGGAAGCGGGAAGACCCAGTGAGGCTGAGCGTCTCCCTCCCCTACTAGGTCTGGGCATATTTGTGGGGAGGCATTGCCCTCACCAGCCCACCCGTGGCTACGGACCTGGTTGGTTCCTCCCTACTGGTGTGACAGTGTAGTCGGTGGAGGCTCTGGAGCCATTGCAGCCCATGCTGCTCCACGGCAGGAGTGGCTGCCTGCTCCCTGGCCTCTGTGGTACCTCTTTAGGGAATGCTCCAGTGGCGCTGCTGATGTGCTAGCGCACAGCCACCTCCATGGCAGCAGCTCTTAAGAGAGTGCTGTGTGAGTTCTGGTGGATCCACAAGACATTCTTCCTATTTCTTACTCAACCACAGTTCCCAAAAAAGAATTTACTCAGGACCTACTCTCCGGCTCACCTTACTATGTGGTAGCTTTGGGGGGGGGGGACACTTATATTATGGTTGCCAACCCCAGGTGGTGCCCGGAGACATCCTGGAATTGGAACTGATCTCCAGACTGCAGAGATCAGTTTCCAGAATTATAACTGACTAGGAAAAGGGCTCATTGTGGAAATAAATACAACGAGCTCTAGAAAGAGGCTCTGGGCGGGTGCCCCGGCCTTGGACACTCAGTGTCAATTTGCTGTGGCAACCTCAGCAGGGTATAATGACACTGAGTCCACCATTTTCTCCAGAGGAACTGATCTCTGCTACCTAAAGAACAGTTGTAATTTTGAGTGATCTCCAGCCCTCACCTGGGGATTGGCAATGATGGTTCCCCAGAAGGGAATGGTTGGTTTGGAGGGTGGAGTCTATGGCGTTGTATCTGTCCGAGATCCCACGCCTCCTGAAACCTCACCCTCTCTAGGCTCCAGCCCTCACATCTCCAGGAATTTCCCACCTGGAGTTGGCAACCCTATCTCCTTGCCAGCCAATCATCAACCTACCTTTATTTCCCCCTCACTCTTCAGCTTTCCACCCCCCACACACCTGCAGCCTCTCCCATGCTCTGAAGCCCTGACTGTTATGTCACATTGGCTGTCATACAGGGGCCCCCTCAGCAGCATATAAGGATACAGAGCCCACCATTTTCTCCAGGGGAACTGATCTCTGCCATCTGGAAAGCAGTTGGAATTCTGAGTGATCTCCAGCCCTTCACCTGGAGATTGGACACATTTTACCTCAGAACAGCAAACTGTTTAGAATGTTAGAGGCAAAAGCCAATCAAGTCGCATATGCAAACGACCTCTGTGTTCCGAGGCAAAGGTAGGGCTGCGAATTCCCCCCAGGCGGCGGAACCCCCCCACCCCAAAGGCCCGTTCCCCGACGCTGGGGAATCGGACCCCGGGGGGAACCCCGCCCCAGCGTGCGCGTCACAGGGAAGTGACGTTATGACACCGGGCACGCTGGGGGCGTGGCCACGGCCATACAAGGGGAAACTCTATAGTTTTCCCTTGTATGGTCGCGGCCCCGCCCCCAGAGTGCCCGCCGTCATAACGTCACTTCCCTGTGACATGCATGCAGCGCGCGCACGCCAGGATCCACCCGTGAGTCCCCCGTCGGCAAGGTAAGTCCCACTTGGCAACCCTAGGCAAAGGCCAATGAGGCTGCATATGCAAATAACCTCTGTGTTCTGACTGGCTATGGGGGGGAGAGGATTAGCAAACTGTTTAGAATGTTGGAGGTGAGACTCAAGCAATGCAGCCAGTGATAGGGACAGATTCTGAGTGACACACCAGGGTACCAATCAATTTTGGAGCGTGTGGAATGTTCTAGAGAAGTGCCACCACCATTCGGCTTTTATATATAAGGGAGATTGTCAGACTACAGAGATTGGATGCTCTGGAGGAAATGGCTGCTTTGAAGGGCGAATTCTATGGCATTGTACCTCAATGAGGTCCCTCCTCTCCCTAAACCCTTCTCTCTCCAGGCTCTGCCCCCCAATCTCCAGGAATTTCCCAGTTCGGAGTTGGCAACCATAGCTTGTATTGACTCACTACCCATCATGAACCAGTTGTGGACAAACCTGGATTTGTTTTTCTCACGCCACTGCAAACTGTAAAAACTGGAAAAAAGTGGGTTAAGCATTAAATCCTCGCATGCCAGAAGACGAATCCTGACAATAGCAGCAGGTGTGTGTGTAAACAGCTTGCCCCAGGCCAGGCATGGGTGTGTGTCAATTAGTTTCTTCTTACATCTTGCGATTCACCAAGTCAAATGAAGAAGAAAAAGAAGAGATTGGATTTATACCTCCGCCTTTCACTCACAGTCTCAGAGTGGTTTAGTCTCCTTCCCTTCTAGACACCCTGTGAGGTAGGTGTGGCTGAGAGAGCTCTTTCAAGGACTTCTCATGAGAGAACAGCTCCGAGAGAACTTGTAACTGACCCAAGGTCACACCAGCAGCTGCATGTGGAGGAGTAGGGGATCAAACCCAGTTCTCCCAGATTAGAGTCCACGCTTCTAACCCCTAAACCAAACTGGCCCTCCAGCAAGTATTGTGATCAGTTAAGAGTTTAACTACAGTGGGCAAGAATTGTGCTGCTGCTGTCCGGAGTCAGACCAGTTGCAGTTTCTATCAGTAGCTACTAGCCATGGTAACTAAAGGGACCTCCATATTCACAGGCAGTCAACTTCTGAATACCAGTGCCAGGAGGCAACATCAGTAGAAGGCCTCAGCCTCTATGTCCTGTTGTTGGACCTCCAGAGAAACTGGTTGGCCGCTGTGTGAAACAGGATGCAGGACTAGATGGACTATTGGTCTGATCTAGCAGGGCTCTTTTTTTTGTTCTTGTGAACAAGGCAGCCTCATACAGAAGCTATTATGGTTATCCAATCTTGAACTATCCAAGGCATGAATAAGGGTAGCTAATAGTAGTCCCTAACCTAGTTGGCCCAGCCTAGGACGATCTCATCAGATCTTGGAAGTGAAGCAGAGTTGGCCCTGTTTAGTACTTGGATGGGAGAACCCCAAGGAAGTCCAGGGCTGGTATGCAGAGGCAGGCAATGGCAAAACCACCTCTGAATGTCTCTTGCTTTGGAAACCCGACGGGGTAACCATAAGTCAGCTACGACTCGGTGGTACTTTCCATGAAGTCCTTCAACATCTACCAAGAGTAGTTTAATGGAAGTATTAGTTTTCACAATCCATTGCCCCAAAATTACAATATCTACATACACTTCAGACCTCTGATTATCTACTTCACCCCTTGGACATACACTACTAAACCATGTCCTGTTTGTTATATTAGGTGGACAGTTCTCAATTTCCTTAGAGAAACACCATGACTTCTAAAGGACCCCCAGATGTCAACAGGGATACGTGGCTGAAAGAGTACTCGAGATGGCAACCTCTGACGCTTGCCCACACAACCAAGCCCAGTGGCAGATCAGGAACAGCAAAATGGCAGGCATTGCTTCTCTGGCATGGCTGAAGTCCCTGGTGTCAGAGGCCCAATCTGCATCGGTATTTCCTACCGTTGTACAAATGATTTCACACTGTCTTACAAATTTCTGTCTGCATTTCATACCGCATCCACTCTCCTATTGTTTCATCTCAGCATCAGCTGTCTGCATCATTTTATTGCCATTTCGTGGTGACTCCAAGGTCACTACGGAGTCTTACCGCCTTATCTGAATGTGGTTTTAAGTTGGTGCAACTGCTCCTCCCCACCGTCAAGCTGCTGTGAGCAAAAAGCAGACAACTGGAGCTGAATTCTCCCCCCCCCCCGCCCATCTTTTCTGAGGAGATATGCAAATTGTCACAAAGAAAACAAGGTAGCTGAAAACCCAGCCGTCTGCATTTAAAAGCAGCCAGGGAACATTTTTCTGCGATCATATTGGGGGGGGGGGGTTGGAAGCACACCCCCCCCTGAACCATTTGTTATTTCCTGGGGCAGTCTCCAGAACGCCCTGCTTGGCAACTGCTGGGTGTTTTGTGTTTTTTACCCAGCTCGTTCCATCTTTCCTGCCCCCCCCCTGCCTCCCCCTCTGCCAGGGGAGGCATTCTCTGTGTGTGTGTGGGGGGGTCACAGGTGCCATTTCCTCCCCGCAGTGCAGTGCCCTGCCAGCACCCCTGGGAGGCCGCTCCCCCCCTCGCGCTCTCCCTAAACAACTTGCGTCCTGATGTTGACAGAGGAGAGCTTTATAGTGAGCCAAATGGGAAGCCGGCGCCACAGCAGCAGGGAACAGCTTTACACAGCAAATGCAGATTGGGCCAAAGTCTAAGGAAGAAGGCTGCCGTGATGGAGCTCAGTGTCTCTCCCTGACTTCCATAATGGCTGCCAGTTCAATTATCTTATGGGCTGTTGAGAAAGCAGATTCAAAGTTGCTGACACAGCAGGAGAAGAAAAGAGAGAGGTTTTGGGAGGTAGTTGAAAAGACGGACTACTGGAAGAAAAGGGGAGGGAATAATTCCTTTGGCACTTGATATTTATTGAGACCTTAGAGCAGGTTGCCAAAGACTGTGACCCTCCGTCTGCAAGAGCAGATGGGAAGCTTATTAAAGTTCCTTCTCTTCTTTCCTTTACTTTTCCCCTTCCCTCCTTCCTTCAAGGCCTTCTACTTTTGTCATTAAAACTTCTGGGGGGTTATCGAATAAAGGAATAGTAATTCAAGGTGGGCTATGGAAACACAGCCACTGTTTGAGCTATACACTTGCCGGTTGTCAGCCTCCAGGTGATAAGTAATACAAAAGATTATACTGTGCATGAAGAATGAAAAATAATATATTCAAGAGTCCATGAGTATAATAATCAAGACCTATTCAAATAGAGTAGTTTTTAATAAATACAGTATGATGATCAGAAACTCAAAAGTACATGGTCCAAATACACAAAAACAGTCCAATTAATACACCTTCAGAAATAGTCCAAGTCAAATTCCCCGAGAGTTGAAAAGTCCAAATATAGATGTTTCTAATTCCTCTTCACAAAATCCTCGTCTCGCCACTTGTGTATCCACTTCACAGCCCCGACAGCTTCACATTGCCCTATCGCCCTGCTTCCTCAAAAGCGGAACACCAAAACTGCCCAGCTCCAATGCTGAATCATACATAGCATCTTTTTCATTCTTCATGTACATAACCCCAATGACTGTGATGTATCACACTCGATTATGATACTCATTGATTGTTGAATATATTGTTATTCATGCACAGTTTGATCTTCTGTATTACTTACTCCCTTCCGTGCATCTCTGCTATTTGGACCTCCAGGTGATGGCTGGAGATCTCCTGGGATTACAACCAATGCTCCCTCTAAGCTGTGGAGTCCTGTGAGCAAACATTCTGCTTCGTGAGCTACTGGCATTAAAGTTGTGAGTGAGCGATCTGGCTACTGCATAAATTAGTTTGCTCTGGGGCCATCCCTTCCTGAGCGAAGACAAAAATGTGTGAGCCGGAGGCTAAAAAACTATGAGCCAGCTCACACTAACTCAGCTTAGAGGGAAGGGAACACTGCTGGTGACCAATAAAGTAGCTGCATAAGGGAGGCTTTACTGTTTTCTGGCTGGCTCCTTCGTGTGTTAGTTCCCCCCCAATTTTGGCTGATCCTGCATTGGCTTCTGCCTCCGTTGTTTTATGAAACCCATGTTGGAACAGAAATTCCCCTCTGCATTGCATGCTGCTTTCACTTCATTTTTGATCATCAGGTTTTATGGTAGCCTCCCCACTCCATGCCACTTTCGGGTTCTTTGATTGTATGGATGCAATCCCACACACTAAATAATCCACTTTCAACCCACTTTTAAGGCACTTTCCAACTGGATTTTGCCAGTTCACACAGGGCGAGTCTGCGTCTAGCATTCACTCCACAATTTCTCAACTGGGAGGGAAAAGTGCAGCTCGAAACCACATTGAGATACCTCGGGGCAATGCTGTACTGACTGCAAAGTCCCCCCATCAAACAGCCATAAATCTATGCAGAAGGTTCAATAAAATCCAGCGATCAAAGAACTCGAAAGTGGCACGGAGTGTGGAAGCTACCATAAAACGTGATGATCGAAGGAAGTGAAAGCAGCATGCAATGCAGAGGAGAATTTCTGTTCCAGTGTGGGTTTCCTAAAACAATGGAGGCAAAAGCCAATGCAAAATCAGCCCCATTTCAGAAAATGTGGAGTGCATGCTAGATGCAGAATCGCCCTCTATTGGGAACATAATCTATGTTAGATCTTCTGCCTGTTTGCAACTATTTCTCACTATCCGTTTGACTACTGTCATGTTTTGTTTAATAAACCAGTTACTTAATCCTACCTGCACTACACCTTAAATCCTGGTTCAACCCTGTCCCCGAACTTACATTCTGCACTACACGTGAGTTCACCCCTGTAATGATCTTGAGGTATTTTTTGTTTCCATGTTACATTGAAGTCACCCCAGTTTCGCCCCACACTTGTCCCGGGATAAACAGATGCTGTTATAACCCGGGATAAATGCAAGGTATTGTGTCTCGAGTTGAACTCTGATAAGCCAGGGATGAGATCCAAGTGCAGAAAGGACCCTTGAGTTAGGTCTTATACTTGGGCAGCACCGTCCCACCCAGCAGAGAGGTGTTTCTTGGAAGTGTGTTTGGCTGGTCGCTTGACCATACTAATAAACTTGACTTGACTTGACTTGGAAGTGTAAAGGGATGGGTTCTCTGGGCTGACAGGGTGGTGGCAGACAAGAAAGCTCTTGCCTGCTCTGGGGCTGCTGGAAGCAGGAGGAGGGGGGAGTGAACAGAGCAGGAGGGCTCATTGTAGGGGACGTCCCAACCATGACATCCCTCCCCACATAAGGGTCCTGCTTAAATCCTTTCTCTTTGGAGTCATGCCGCAGCAGCGCTGCGATCTTTCCATTGTATTCTATGGGGCCATAGAATACAATGGAAAGATTGCAACGCTGCTGCAGCGCGAAGGAGTGCGGGGGCGGGGAGTTTGGGGCGGGGCTTTCCACCACTGCCGTTTGTGATGGCTCCTGGGCTGCCGGAGCAGTGCTCAGGTGTGCTCCGGCCCCAAATGACTCCTGTGTACATGCATTGATGTAACATGAGAATTACTCAATGCACATATAAAGAAAAAAATCAAGTGCACACTGTACACAGATTGTATGTGTGTTCATCTGGACTTGCAAAGAGGGCTTGTGGGAGAGGTGCAGGGAATTCAACAGAGGAGGTGCTACAACTGAGAACGCCTTTTTTCTTGTAACCACAACAGACTAACTTCTTTGACACAATCTCTTTGGGCTTGTGTAATGCTGTGCAGGCAATAAAAAATGCAGAACGCTGGCTGCCATTCAAGGTACTTACTTTTCAAATGATGGAAATCAATCCCAACCATTTTCAGAACGAAGTCATGATAACAAGAAACTGAACAGTCTGGATTGCAAACATTGCATCCCCCTGCTGTCACCATGGCCTGAGGCCAAAGGCAACGGAAGTGGACTGACTGGTATCTCACCACTCAGCAAATCCTCACTTCAGTTCTGCCAGTAGGCCTAGAGTCAGAGCTGTGACAACTGCCCAGGATCTTGCTTAGTCATCTATTAAGTGGTCTCAGCCAGGAATCTGCAGTCCTGGTAGTTCTCCTGTGCCACTCCCCCTCACCCCCGCCCATGAATTGTGCCACAGTTTTTTCTTTTTAGTTTGCCTCGAAGAAGAAGAAAAGGAGGAGGAGGAGGAAAAGGAAGTTGGATTTATGTCCTTCCCTTCACTCGGAATCTTAAAGCAGCTTACAATCTCCTTCTCTTCCTCTCCCCACAACAGACACCCTGTGAGGTAGGTGGGGCTGAGAAAGCTCTGACTGAGACCTGCTCTTGAGAAAACAGCTCTGAAAGAACTGTGACTGACCCAAGGTCCCACCAGCAGCTGCATGTGGAGGAGTGGGGAACCAAACCCGGTTCTCCCAAATTAGAGTCCACACACCTAACCACTACACCAAACTGGCTCTTGGAAAGTTCTTTCCATTGATCTGTCCTTTCCTCTTCTAGGGCTTCTGTGCATTGTGTGTGTGTGTGTGTGTGTCTCTATCGGTTCTGGCCCCACATTGCTTTGGTTTATCCACTGATTCCCACATACATTTTTAGTTTTCACTTCATTCCCCTGCCCCCTGGGGTTTTTTCTGGTTCTTTTGAGGCCACTTTTACCCCAGTGTTTTTTCTAGAAGCCTATTTTGAGTCTCTTTTTCCCACATGTGTAATGTTCCTGTCAGTTTTCTTTGTCCTGTCCACTCACACAGGGCCGGCTCTATCACTAGGCCAACCTCGGCGGCTGCCTAGGGACACAAACATCAGGGGGCACAGAGAAGCTCCCTCAGAAAAGGCGCCCCTTCCGCGGCCCTCCCTCCGGATGCCTGGGCAGGGGCAGGGTGAAATTTGAGGGTGCCCGCCTGCCCCCACCTTCTTCCCTTCCGTCTCGGCAACTGAGAGCACACTGCTGAGTGCGTCGTCCTCATCGTCCTTATCCTGCGGGGGAGCACTCTGTACGTGCTCAGAGGTGGGCGAAGGCTCATGGTTCTTTGGCGCATTCTGAAGCTGGGTCGGGGGCTCCCCTGTCATGCTGGCGCAAAATGCTCTCCCATTTGGCCCCGAGGCTTCTTTCCCGCTGCCCCGTCCTCCTCCTCTGCTTTCCCCTCTCGAGGCTGCTACACAAGCGAAGCCCCCACCCGCCCAGGTCCAGAGGGGACTGCCCAAATACCGCGGAGGGGTTCCAGCATGGGATCCGTCTTGCCTTCACCCTTCTTCTGGCTGTGGGTGGGTGGGTGAAGGGGGGCATGCGATGGCAGCTGCTCCCAGACCCAAGGGGCCTCTGATGCCAGCCCGGGGGAGAAGAGGAGGAATTTCGGCGGCTGCAGCTTCTTCCTTCAAGGTGCGGCGCTGGCTGGAGAAGCCAGACCAGGCAAAATGTCTGCCTTGTGGGCAAAGCATGAAAGGACGGGAGCCTCCCCCGCTCAGGACGTTGCTCTGACAACCCGGGATCTGTCAAAGGGATCTGTCAAAGGGATCTGTCAAAGGGATCTGTCAAAGATGGGCGAGTGGGCGTCAACATGGCAATAGGGTTAGCAGGTTCTCCAAATTCCCAGCTTTCATTTTTGTAAAAAAAGTAACTTACTTTGCAGAGGTATGTCTTTTTCCTTATATTTCTGCAAAGGAAGAGGCTAGAGACTTACTTTTTTAAAACTAAAAGTGGGAATGCAGAGGTATATTACAATGGTATATTGTTATACCAATATTTTGTTGTTGTTGTTGTTCAGTCGCACAGTTGAGTCCGACTCTTCGCAACCCCATGAACCACATCACGCCAGGCCCTCCTGTCTTCCGTCATGCTACGGAGTTTGCTTAATTTCATGTGCATTGCATCGATAACACCGTCTAACCATCTCATCCTTTGCCATCCCCTTCTTCTTTGACATTCAATCTTTCCCAGCATCAGGGTCTTCTCCAGTGAGTGCTCCCTTCTCATTGGGTGGCCAAATGATATTTTAGTGCCTTTTAAAAATGCAGCCTGTAGTGTATGCTGACCACCACCGGGGGCCAGCGAACAGCCAGAGCTTGGCTCTGGAAGAACAATAGGGACTAGGCTCCTAGTCCCTCCACTGGGGAACCAATGGGAACCTTGGCGGGAGATTCAAACCCACCAATGGTGACCAGGGGTGTGTCCCCAGGTATGTATATAGTTGGCCTGCCGGCCGTTTGTCCTTGTTCTTGTTGTGTACCAAATAAAGCGTGCCATGCACCACGTCGTCGTCGGTCGTTTATCCATGCGGCAACCCACTACATAACACAGCCATAATTTTGACATGTCGATATAAGCAAGGGGGGGCACCGGGACACCACCGATGGCACCGCCAAAGATGACAGGCCCCTTCCTTGAAACTCCTGATTATTTAAGGCATCTGCAGAGGGAAATAAACTGACTCCACAACTATGAAAATGCAGAGGAAGGGCAGACGGACCGAAGAACCAGGCCCAAACTGATCCAAGTGCTTGGGAATCAACCACTAAGAAAATCAGTAGTAAGTCGAATGCTCAGAAAAGATAGTCAAACCACACCCCCTTTTCATTCTCTGTACTTTTTTTGGCCACACTCTACTATTCTTATTCTCAATCAATAGTTCTCCCCCCCCCCCACTTCAACTGCATGCATGACCTTTTCCAACAATCCCAGTTTGTCCTGTCATGCCTTCTGCCCCCTTCTGATCCCAAAATTCCTTATGGAATGAGTGTGGACAGACCATACTTTTCAGATTCCCGAAGAGCTGTCAAATGGAAGAAGGAAGAGACTTTAGAACATAAGGACGGACCTGCTGGATCAGACCAGTGGGTCATCTAAGCCAGCGTCCGGTTTCTAGTTGCCCTGGTGGGCCAGCAAACAGGGTAGAGAGGCAAAGAAATTCCCAAAGTGGCAACTCCATATGTTGCTGTTTAATTCATCCCCTCCTCAAGAGCAAGAAGCTCCCCAAGGGTCGTAAGCAAGTGTTGCCTCTTGGTTTGCAGCCAACAGATTTATATCGAGAATCTCTGAATCACCTGACTGAATTTTGCACCAATGTCATCCCAAAGTCCAGGCAACAGTTTGATTTAATTTAAATAAATTGCTCATTGACTTTAGAATTCTAGTCCCACCATTAACGTTTAGCTGCCTCACCCCTCTGTGATATTAAAACAGATGAGCCAATAACAACCTCAGCCTTTTCCTTCCCCACCCCACAACAGACACCCTATTAGGTAGGTGGCGCTAAGAGAGTTCTCTCAAGAACTGCCCTTGAGAGAACAGCTCTGAGAGAACAGTGACTGACCCAAGGTCACCCAGCTGGCTGCATGTGGAGGAGTGGGGAATAAAACCCGGTTCTCCAGATTAGAGTCCCCTGCTCTTAACCACTACACTAAGGTGGCTCTCAGAAGACACAAAGCAGCTTCCATTGTTCTCTGCTGCTCCATTCTTTCCTCACAACAACCCTGTGAGGTAGGTATTCTGAGAGTGTATGACTGGCCCAAGATTATCTAGGAACTTTCCATAGCAGATTTTATTTATTTATCTATTTATCATATGACAAAATTACACACAGGAAACATAATAATAAAAAATAGGTAACAGAGTTTATACAATGAGTACACGGACATTTGAGTATACAACAGAGTACACAGGCAGTATACAGACATGATATACTGACAGAGTATGCAGTTGATGGAACTACTATCCAGGAAAGAGTGAGGATTCAAAACCTGGGCCTTCCACATCCTAGTCCAACTCTCTAACCACTACACCGCACTGCTTCTCAGACTTAGACTTGCTTCGTCTCTCCTGTGTTCTCCATCCCTACCTGGCTCGTTGTCCATGAGTGGGCTGATCTGTGACGAATCAAAGCAAAAGAGAAAAGTGGTTGGGCTTGAACGCCGCTCCCAATGTGTATCCCACGCGCCATAACCATTCGCTACATTGCTAGCTGCTCTGCACGATATTTAAATACTTGTGGAATTTAATGTATCCTTCTGCCTTTTCCATTGTTTCTCCTTTCTTCTTCCTTTTTTTTGCTACGCTGCCAGTGGCGCCACAGGTTGGCTGAGCGCTCTAGTCAAGCTTCGTTGTAATAATAATAATTTGCAAAGTATTGGCCCGCTAATGCAAAGAGACAAGTGACAGGGCCTCTTTGAAGAGAGAATTAAAGCTCTGGAATACTCAAGATTTTTTTTGTTTTGTTTTGTGTTGAGGAGAGCTATTTATTTCACAGACAGTGGTATAAATGGTGCTTAGCCCTCCCCGCCCTCACATTGCTTCTGTTCTGTTCAGGCCACAAAGCGAAATGCACAAAAGTGGCTCATTTGTCTTGGGTCCCTATTAAGTAGGAACATACTCTTGGCTCAAGAAATCATGGAACTTGGTATTAGCTGATAAACCCTCTTCACACTTGTAGTATGCATGGAATTAGTTGCTGCTCTAGAAAACCCATTCAGTAGTGAAACTACAGGGGGAAATGGGTAGGTTTACGATTTGCCAGTCTGCAGTGGGTAAATCGTCATCCTTGGTCCCAATTCCCTGCCCACAAGAAAGTGAGAGGGGGGAAACTGCTGGAAAATAGCTTTCCATAGTGATGCTCTAGGAATTTCCTCATGTCACTATGGTCTCTACCACAGATATGAGAGGAAATTCCTAGAGCGTCCACTGGCAGTGATGTCACATCCTCCCCAAACTCCACTCTCCTAGGCTGTGCTCTCAAAATCTCCCAGCATTTGCTGAGGCAGTGCTGGTAAACCTAGGAAGGGGGGAATCTTTTTTTTTTTTTTAAACTTCCCAAAGCATAAACATTTTGAAATCCTTGTTTCATTTCCAAGATACTTGCATTATATAAGCAGCTTTGTGCCACTACTTCTAGACCTTTGTATTGTAGAGATATAAGAAATTGTGGGCACGTGGTATTCTATGAATTTGTTCTTCCAATGAGGGTCAGGGCATGGTAGAGCATCTGCTTTTCATGCAGAAGGTCCCAGGTTCAAATCCCGGCAACTCCAGTTTAAAAAGCACCAGGGATTAGATGATGTTAAAGACTTCTGCTTGAGACTCTCAAGAGCCACTGCCGGTCTGAGTAGACAGTACTGATCTCGGTGGACCAAGGGTCAGATTCAGTATAAGCAGGGCTTTTTTTGTAGAAAAAGCCCAGCAGGAACTCATTAGCATAATAGGCCACACCCAACAGCAGGAACTCATTAGCATATTAGGCCACACCCATGACAGCACAGCTCATTGGCATATTAGGCCGCGCCCCCATGTTACCAGAAGTGTGGTCATCCAGCCACACCCACCTTTTGCTTGTTATTCTGTTTACCTTGTTTGTTGTCAAAACCCAGGGCCTTTTTTTGTAGCAGGAACTCCTTTGCATGTTAGGCCACACACCCCTAATGTAGCCAATCCTAATGAGTTTCTGGTGTTGGGTGTGGCCTGTTATGCTAATGAGTTCCTGCTGGGCGTGGCCAACTCGGGAGCCAGCCGGAACTCCGTTCCTGTGCGTTCCTGCCCCAAAATAGCCCTGAGTATAAGGCAGCTTCATGTGCATCATGTGAACAATCACCAACCACACTCATTTTGAAATTTCATACAATTAAAAGCTGTTTAATGCAATTCACTTTACATGTATTTGGCTATCTGGATTAAGGTTCTGGTCTCACTCTTCCTCTCTGCTACAGTGTGACCATAAGCCCTCCTAGGGTTGCCAGCTCCAGGTTGGGAACTTCCTAGAGATTTGGGACGGAGCCTAAGCAGGGCAAGATCTGAGAAGGGGCATAACGCCTTGGAGTCCACCCTCCAAACGGGCCATTTTGTCTATGAGAATGGAGCTCTGTAGTCTGGGAGATCAGTTGTAATTCCAGGATGTTAACATAAGAACATAAGAGACGCCAATGTTGGATCAGGCCAAAGGCCCATCCAGTCCAACACTCTGTGTCACACAGTGGCCAGAAATACCAGTGCCATCAGAAGGTCCACCAGTGGGGCCAGGACATTAGAAGCCCTCCCACTGTTGACCCCCCC
>NW_015161479.1:49807-60828 GCF_001447785.1 Gekko japonicus | reverse complement strand
TTCTTCTTCAGAAGGGCTGAATCATCACTTTTGCCCCCACATGCTAGAATCATTCTGAGTCCAACCCGAATGGATTTATTTATTTCAAAAAGTACATCCTGACTTTGCACTGTTATACTGTGGTACTTAACTCTCAGATTTCCCCAAGCACTGAGTTAAGAGGAGGTGGGCTGGATCAGGGTTTTGAGCGAAAGGAATTCTGTCTCAATTCATTTGTCTTGTTTATTTCCTGATGTAGTCCTGAAGAACTCACACAAGCATATGTTATAAATGTGGATGGACACATGCACTCCAAGCCTGAAATAATTTAGGGTTGCCAGCCTCCAGGTGGGGACTGGAGATCCCCTGGAATTACAACTGTTCTCCAGACAACTGAGGTCACTCCCTCTGGAGAAAATGGCTGCTTTGGAAGGTGGACTCACTCTATGGCATCATATCCCCCTTCCCTCAGATCTCCATGGCTTTCCCAATTTGGAGCAGGCAACCTTAAATTATGTTTACATCTGGGGCTCTGCAATGCATTCTGGGGGCATCATATGCCTGTGTTGATGTCCAGTAATTCCTCTCCACTCCTCCATCAACCGAAGAAGCTCGTCTGGTGGGCATACAAGAGAGGGCCTTTTCAGTAGCAGCCCCACAATTATTGGAGGTGCACCTGGCCCCCTCACTTTCGATCTTTGGCAGGTAGTTGAAGATGGTTTTATTTAGGACCCCATTTGGTGAAGTTTACTCCCAGTCCTGATTATGATTTTAAATTCTGTTTTTTATGCATTTTATTTTCTGTATTTTATCTGTGTGGTAAGTTGCCTTGAGCTCTGTAAGGAAGAAAGGGGACTATTAGTTTGATGTTGTGGTTGTGCGCGGACTCTAATCTGGGAGAACCGGGTTTGATTCCCCACTCCTCCACATGCACCTGGCTGGATGACCTTGGGCAAGCCATAGTTCTGATAAGAGCTGTTCTTGAAAAAGAGCAGTTTCTGTCAGAGCTCTCTCAGCCCCACCCACCTCACAGGGTGTCTGTTGTGGGGAGGGGAAGGGAGAGGAGTTTATAAGCCGCTCTGAGACACCTTTAGGTACTGAAGGGCGGGGTATAAATCCAATCTCTTATCTTTTCTAAATGTTTTAAATAAGCCAAAAATAGGTTATCTCCTTTTCTCCTGATTCCTGATGTCGAAAACTGAACTTCCTTGGATGAACTCTTGCCAAGTTATGTGACATTCCTCACCCCAACCCCAGGTGGCAAATAAGGGGCCATCGCACTGAAATCACAAGATCCTTTCAAAGAGGCTATCAAAATTTAATCCAACAATAATGAGTTTGGGCTGCCGTCAGTCTGGGTCAGGCTTTATTTTTAATTAATGGCCTGGCTCTCTTGTTCTGTACCTCATTACCAGCTCTCATAAAAGTTCCATTTTCCCATTACTTAAAATAGGGAGAAGGGGGTGGAAAAATCTACATCTAACTCTTCCTGTCTTATCATATTGGATGGAGGCTCTATTGCATATCATGCCTGGTGCAAGTGGTATTTTTAAATGTCTTAATCACCGTTCAAAATGAAGAAGTCAATAAATCATTGTCATTTCCTCCACTGCCATATGCCTTCATTAAGGGTGATAGACGACACATTTCTATCTTCTCCTTTTTAAATTACAAGGTTATAAAGCAGAGATCGTGACAGTGGATAATTCATTTTGTTCTCCTTTCTCCCTCAGGTTTCACTCTATGTGGAGGACAGGTCTATCTGTAGGCTTACCTGGTGCCTGCTAATGGCAGACAAACTCCCAGTAATTCTTTCCAATGCCCGTGAACACTCATCTGGTCAGCAGGCAGAAGCAGGCTAGCAAGATGGGTGATCTTTACCGGGGAGCAATGATGTCACTTCCAGAGTGACCCAGTGTGATGCCAGGGGTTCCGGGTCGTGCTGGAAGTGATGTCATCATGCCCCAACAAATATTGCTCCTCCCTGGCAGTAAACACCTGCCTCCCTCCATCTCCTCCTGGAGATGGCTACTGTCTACTATCTGTGGTGACTAAGGGGAACTTCCACAGAGGCAATCAATCTATGAATCTCAGTGCCAGGGGGCAACATCAGGGAAAAGCTTCATCCTCTATGCCCTGTTGTTGGCCATCTAGAGGGACTAATCGGTCACTGTGTGAGACAGGGTGCTGGACTTAGAACGACCATTGGTCATATTTAGAGCAGAGGCTCCTCCGAGAGCCAGTTTGGTGTAGTGGTTAAGTGTGCGGACTCTAATCTGGGAGAACTGGGTTTGATTCCCCACTCCTCCACTTGCACCTGGCTGGATGACCTTGGGCAAGCCGTAGCTCTGATAAGAGCTGTTCTTGAAAAAGAGCCGGTTCTGTCAGAGCTCTCTCAGCCCCACCTACCTCACAGGGTGTCTGTTGTGGGGAGGGGAAGGGAAAGGAGTTTGTAAGCTGCTCTGAGACACCTTTGGGTAGTGAAGGGCCGGGTATAAATCCAATCTCTTCTTCTTCTTCTTCTTCTGAGTCGGGGCGACCCCTCCACAAGTGTCGTAAATCGCACCTCTTATCGATCCCGGGTGCCAGAGGGGTCCTTGAATTCTTCCAGAAGGAAATCTTTGTGCCTTCCATTATATAAAAAATTGATCAATAAATACCAGTGAATGTAAACAGACCCCTGAAGGGGGTCTCCAATGAGATTGTATCAACATAAAAACCATATGAATCAACATTTGTGAACCAATGGTCCCGGTCACATGGGCCGGAAAATGCGGCGGCGGCGGCGGCGGCGGGGGAGTGTGGCTGTTAACCCCGGAGCAAAGTAACGCGTAGCAGCCCGATCACTTGTCCCATCGAAGTCCCGTGGTTAGGCTGCTAGGTGCCGATCACACGGCTATCCTGCAGTGCAGCAAAGAAGCGGCGCGGCACGATCACACTGGCAATCGCTAGGCGCCGCTTCCATGGCAAACGGGGAAAAAAATTTCTCGCCGAAGTTTGCACATATGCATGATCGTTTGTGTGCATCCTGTGGAGACTTACAAAAAAAAATAACATCTGGTTTGCAACAGGACATGGAGGATGCCATGGGATTCATGTGGAAACGTGATCAGATGCCCGCCCTTGCCCTGCGTTTTCTGGAAACTAGTACCTCGTATGTGGTAGTTTTTTACTCCACATCTTCAGCAAGAAGCCACGGGTTAGCCACGGGTGCGCTATGCCTCCCAGATGTTCCGGTATGATCGTGCCAGGAAAATCTGCAGGACGATCGTGCCTTCAGTGCAGCAAACGCTCCATGTGAACGGGGCCAATGATGCTTTTTTTGGAATGTAAACGTGTAGGTATTGAAGGTATAAGGAATGTAAACGTGTAGGCATTTAAGGTATAAAAGTAGTCACTCTTCCTGCTTTAGAGAGAAATAGCTTGGTACGCGGGTGTTCTCGCATCACATTCTGTATCTCCTATTAGAGCGCTAATAAATAATCAGCTACCCTATTCACTAGACTCCAACTGTGCATTCCTCTTCAGGCTCTGGAAGCGCCACGGGGCACAGATTTGTGCAGCATTAGTAATAAATAAACAAATAAAAGACTTAGTGGCCAGAGTGTCCCAGGCTCTCTCTTCATACCTCTCTTTTGCTGCCATCTGTAATGGATCTGGCTCAAAAGTGCTTACGGATACCGAGGAGAGCATTTGCCACCTGAAGGAAGGAGAAAAACAGCTTCACTTTGCACGTGTGTGGTTCATTTTCATGTCTGGTTGACTTGCAAAGGTGTGAAGGACCCAGAACAGATTGTGTAGTCACACAGTGCCAGTCTGGAATGTAAGCAACAAAATACAATTTCTCATCAGTTGGTGTGACTCCGGCAAGCTTGTGACAAGCCCGAACCTGAGAAAACATGAATGAGCATTTGAAGGGCTTTTTTTTTCATATTACAGGGAGAGGAAGGAGACAACTGGAACTTGCAGTGAGCTTTATCCAGAAGAGTTGGAAATGAACACATGCATTGCCTGGTGTCCTTCACTTCACTGTGTGAAATCTAAAATATATCTCTTTGCAAGATGTCAGTCACGGACCATTCCCTCTTGATTTAAGTGCATTTCCCTTTATTAACTTGCTCTTCTCTTTAATTTTTACCCAGATATCTATACTTCTTCATGTGGACGGCCAGGTGAGCCCAATCTAATCAGATCCTGGAAGCTCAGCAGGGTCAGCCCTGGTTAACACTCAAATGGGAGACCACTTAGGAAGCCGAGGGTCACTATGCAAAGACATGCAATGGCAGGCCATCTCTGTTCCCCTCTTGCCTTGAAAATCATACAGGGTTGCAATGAATGGGCAGCGACTTCACAGCATTTTACACACACACCCATATTTCCGCCCACTACATAATGCTTCACGTCTGATTAGAGGGGCTCTGGCTCACAAAAGCTCTTGCCCCAATAAATGTCTTCGAGTCACCACAAGATTCAGGGCCGCTTCATCTGCCACAGGCTCAATCTGCATCTAGCATTTGCTCCGCTGTTTTACCAAACCCACGCTGGAACAGAAATCCCTCTCTACATTTGCATGCCACTTTCACTTTGGCTGATTCCCCACAAGCAGCTGTGCCGCCCTCGCTCTTCCATTTGCCCTGGTTGCATTGGTCAATTTCACACTACTTGCTGCGCAGCCGCATTTTGACCCGCATCTCTCCCCGATTTCCCCCACGTCTTCTTGATCTCAAAAAACAAGGATCGAGAAGACACGGGGGAGATGTGGGTCAAAATGCGGCCACGCAGCAAAGTGTGAGATTGACCAATGCAACCGGGGCAAATGGAAGAGCGAGGGCAGCACAGCTGCTTGTGGGGAATCGGTCTTTTTAAAACAACTTTATTAGGGTATAATTCATAATCACACAAAATACACATTAATATTTATTTTATATCCATTTCCTTCTTTCCCCCTCCCCTCTTTGGCTTCCCACAGTGCTCCAACCTCCAGCTCACTTAAGATTCCCCTTCTTCTTCTTTCAGTTATATCAAATTCTACCGGTAACTTACTTTCTAACTATTAAGCATTAAAGTTTTTTACTACCTTAATAATTCTCAAAGCAAAGCAAATTATCTCTTACATCCCAGTATTTTTCCAAATACTCTTTAAAGTCTTTCCAACCCTCAAAAAATTCTTCTGCAGGCTTGTTATTAAGTTTTCTCGCCAGTTTGTCCATTTCTGCCATAAAAAGTAATTTCTGTATCCATTGCCCAATTTCAGGTACTTTCTCCTGTTTCCAACATTGGGCATAAGTCATTCTGGCAGTTGTAATCATGTACCACATCAGTGTCCTTTTTGCCATATTTACTTCCTCCATTTTAAGTCCTAAAAGTAATATTTCAGGTTCTTTCTTAAAATTACATTTTACAATTCTCTCCATTTCCGCATGTATTTCAGTCCAATACATTTTTGCTTTTTCACATGTCCACCACATATGACTGCGCTTTCACTTCGTTTGGCCTCTCGGTTTTATGGCAGCCATCTGCATAGATTTATGGCCATTTTATGACCATTCAGGGGGGACTCTGCAGTCAGTACAATGTTGGCCAGGGCTATTTGAATGTGGTTTTGAGCCGCATCTTTTCCTGTTCCAGTGTGGGTTTGGTAAAACAGCGGAGAGAATGCTAGATGCAGGTTGGGCAACAGACTAAAAATGACTACCCCTCTTTGTTGCCGGGATCATGTTTCTCATAACAATCTGTTTCTTATCCCAGATAATTTTGTTTAGCCATTCCTGTATTATTTATATATTCGATTTTGCATTAGTTTACGTTATGTTGTTGTCATTATTTTAAAAGGCCTAGTGAAAATAGGTTTTTAAACACGCACACGTACATGAGGCCTAGTGAAAATAGGTTTTTAAACACACACACGTACATGTACATGTACGTCTCATCAGATCTTGGAAGCTAAGCAGGGTCAGCCCTGGTTAGTACTTGGATGGGAGACCTTAGGACGTCTCTGCAGAGGAAGGCCGTGGCCAACCACCTCTGCTTCTCACTTGCCCTTTGCCGGGGTTGCCATAAGTCGGCTGGGGACTTGATGGTGCTTTAAAAAGGTAAAGGTTCCCTTGCTCGAAAGCCAGTCGAGTCCGACTCTAGGGTTGCGGTGCTCATCTCCGTTTCAAAGCCGAAGAGCCAGCGCTGTCCGAAGACGTTTCCGTGGTCATGTGGCCGGCATGACTAAACACCAAGGCGCACGGAACGCTGATGGTGCTTTACACACCCATATATGACCTGGATGCGCCAGGCTACCCGAGTCTCATCTGATCTCAGAAGCCAAGCAGGGTCGATCTTGATTAGTCCTCAGATGGGAGATTATCTCTGTTCATCTCTTGTCTTGAAAAAGCTACGCTGTCCCCGTAAGTCAGCTGTGATGAGATGAAAGGAGCTAAATTCTTGGTCACTTTCCAGGAAAATGGTACCTCCTTGGAAATGTAGAAAGAGAAATTGCTGTTCCTCTTTATCGAGATCAGTATCTATACATCTCTAAAGTTGCAGTTGCTATGGCAACAGCATGAATAGAGTCAATTTCGACCCTTTCTGCTCAGTGGTGTCACACTTAGTCTTATTTTCTGTCCCTCTCTGCTCCATTCGATACATCAAAAATCCACAGGCCTCTGTTTTTTAAAAAAAGTTTCTCTCTCTCTTTTGTTTTGTTTTTGAGGAACGTGCAGTCCCCACATGAAAGACCAAGGAACAATACCTGCTTGCATGGCAAATTCCGAAATTCCATTTTGGTTGTAATACGGTATCCAGATAGCATACCTTGAAAAAGACACCATGGGACTTGCCTTGTTCTTCCAGTCTCCTGTAAATACAAACAAGTTTCTCACCGGCTATATGCAGTTTGAAAGCAAGAAATTGCAAGTAGATAAATAGGTACCACTTCGGTGGGAAGGTAACAGTGTTCCGTGCGCCTTGGTGTTTAGTCATGCCGGCCACATGACCACGAAAACATCTTCGGACAGCGCTGGCTCTTTGGCTTTGAAACGGAGATGAGCACCGCAACCCTAGAGTCGGACTCGACTGGCTTTCGAGCAAGGGAACCTTTACCTTTACCTATATTTCACAGCTGTGGCTTTTTACACCCAGCTTTTAAATTTAGTCACCAGTTTTAACTTTTCCTTATCCCACCGCATGTTCATACAAACCCGGTGACCATCTCTTGGCATCTCACTGGATTTTTATCAGTTTTTGTTAATCAAAGGTGAAAGCTGTCGTCTGCTGGAGATCATTCTGGGTTAGTTGCTCTTGGCAAGTCCAATCTGCCTTGGCCAATTTCCCGGTTAATCTGGTTAAGACTAATCAAGCATTCTGCTTTAAGGCATTAGCTGATTGTCTGGGGATGGGCAGGATGTAATTACTGTCTTCTGTCGATGCTGCGCACAGTCAGCTCTGGGGACTGTGGAGGACAAGGGTGTTGGCTTCACCGTACAGTACAGCTTTTTAATACAAAGCTACTTAACTGACTCGGCAAATAATGCAACTGTTGGCAAAGTAGGCATCAGTTGACACCCAAATGAGCCTGTTGTGGTGGTAGACTCACCACCTGCTGCCACTCTTCAGCTGTAGCAGGAGAAAAAATAGGGATAGGAAGCAATGTGTTGCAATCATGTGATGTCACTTCCTGTTAGCATTGCCAACTTCCTGGTGGGTTATAAGTCACAAAGTAACTCCATGCACAAAATGTTTACTGCATACTAATGATTAGAATTTACTATCATATAGCGTATGAGATTCCACAAACAATTACTCAGAGGTATAGGTTTCCAGTTATTCAAAGGTTTCACAAGGAAGGAACAATGAATGGTTAACACCTATTCCAAAGTTTGTAAAGGCAGCCAAAAAGTTTGTTTTGGAGTTGCTCCCAATATTTAACTGTGGACAATGTAGTCCAGCTACAACACTGTAACATTGACACCTATACCTTTGAGTAATTGTTTGTAAAACTTATATTGTTGGAATCCCATATGCTACATAATAGGAAATTTTAATAATTAGTATGCAGTAAACATTTTGTAGGAGCTGCGGTGGCTCAAGTGGTTAAGACGCTGAACTGCAGGCTGGAAGGTCGGTAGTTCAGCAGTTCGAGACCTGAGTGCCGCATGACGGAGTGAGCTCCCGTCTCTGGTCCCAGCTCCTGCCAACCTAGCAGTTCGAAAGCAAGAAATTGCAAGTAGATAAATAGGTACCGCTTCGGTGGGAAGGTAACAGCATTCCGTGCACCTCAGCAGCCACGGGACCACGGAAACGTCTTCGGTCAGCGCTGGCTCTTCAGCTTAGAAATGGAGATGAGCATCGCAACCCTAGAGTCGGATTCGACTGGCTTTCGAGCAAGGGAAACCTTTACCTAAACATTTTAGGTAAAGTTCCCTTTACCTAAACATTTTGTGCATGGTGTTACTTTGTTACTTATAATCTTCCCACACCGTGTGTTCCCGGTTTTGCTTGTAAACGTCCAGGTGGTGGCTGGAGATCTCCTGGAATTACAACTGGTCTCCAGGCAACAGAGATCAGTTCCCCTGGAGAAAATGGCTGCTTTGGAAGGTGGACTCTGTGACACTGTCAGCTGTTGTGGTCCTTTCTCTCCCCAAGCCCCACCCTCCTCAGTTTTCTACCCCCAAATCTTCAGGAATTTTCCAATCTGGAATGGAAACCCTATTTCCGGTTGTACCCAGAAGAGACGTCACAACGCTCTAGAAATTCCCCAGCATCTCTATGGTTTTACCATAGATAGTGCAGAATTCCTAGATTTATCTTGACATCGCTTCAAGGTACAACCAGAAAAGACATCATGTCACTTCACCTATTTTTGGTCATTGGGTGACTGTAATGGCAACATAATAAACATTTTAACCGCAGAGGAGAAAGAGTCAGCAATGAATGGTGAAAATCAGTGCAAATGCTGCAAACGGGGAATGTCTTTGGATGGATATGTGTGTTTATGTGTTTGTGTTACAGAGAAGAATTCATGCAAGGCCCAGGGACGGGAGAAACACCGTGTGCAGGACATTTGTGAGTCAATAAAATAAACAGAGAGACAGAGCGTTCTCAGCTTTGCTGCCATTACCTGCTTGCTTTATTTTCCCCTCTGGCTGTATGTTTTTCTGCCAGGCTTCTGAAAGCTCTTCCTGTAGCCTATGGCATGTATCCAACAAAACATTTTTTTAATGTCAAGCCAAGGTCAATTTATGGCAACCCCAGGGCTATTTTTGGGCAGGAACACACAGGAACGGAGTTCCGGCTGGCTCCCAAGTTGGCCACGCCCAGCAGGAACTCATTAACATAATAGGCCACACCCAACAGCAGAAACTCATTAGGATTGGCTACAATTAGGGGTGTGTGGCCTAACATGCAAAGGGTTCCTGCTACAAAAAAAGCCCTGGGTTTTGACAACAAACAAGGTAAACAGAATAAAAAGCAAGAGGTGGGTATGGCTGGATGACCACACTTCTGGTAACATGGGGGTGTGGCCTAATATGTTAATATGTTGTGCTGTCAGGGGTGTGGCCTAATAGGCTAATGAGTTCCTGTTGTTGGGTGTGGCCTATTATGCTAATGAGTTCCTGCTGGGCTTTTTCTACAAAAAAAGCCCAGGGCAACCCCATAAGGTTTTTCATGCAAGAGATGTTCAGAGGTAGTTTGCCATCGTCTGCCTCTGTGTAGCAACTCTAGGCCTCCTTGGTGGTCTGCCATCCAAGCTTCCAATATCAGATGAGACAGGGCTACTGTGGGCTATCCATGTCAGGGCAATAAAACGGTATCAGAGTTCATCTCCAACTAAGGAGAGTTCTGTTAATGCAAAAATCAACTTGCAAGCAGTGGAGCTGGACATGGCATGACTCTTGGGCACCCACGGGGGTTTACTGTTTCCCCACTCTAAAATATCATGCTTTGACCGCATTGTCAAATAATGTTGCATAAAACAATTTGTTACAAATACTCATTCTGGTAGTTTTTTCCTGTCATAGCTTTATAAAAGGCGCACGGAACGCTGTTACCTTCCCACCAAAGTGGTACCTATTTATCTACTTGCAATTTCTTGCTTTCGAACTGCTAGGTTGGCAAGAGGTGGAACTAGAGACGGGAGCTCACTCCGTCATGTGGCACACTCAGGTCTCGAACTGCTGAACTACCAACCTTCTACAGCCTGCAGTTCAGCGTCTTAACCACTAGAGCCACCGTAGCTTTATAGCTGATTGTAAAAACATGGCTACCGTCACTGACATTTCAGGAGCAGAGTCATTCAGAAGACGGTGCACTTTTAAATTGCTGATGAGTAGATCTACCAGCATGTAAACTACTCTCTATCTTTTTGGGCACCACTGAAAACATAGTAATGAAGTCTTAGGCTTAAGGCTGTAGCCAATAAAGCTGTACCATTGAAGGAAGGAAGGTGAGGAAACAATTTGTTACGTGGCCTTGATATGTTCTGAAATGAATATCAGAAAAATGACGTACTTCTGAAGATAATAAAATCTATCCTGTTTCTGTAGTGGCCGCAGTGTTGTGATATTCCCTACCTGGAGGTCTAGCCTGTCTTCAGTTCAGAAACTGTTGTGTCTTCCAGACACTGTGTTGTTGCCTTCCATAGAGAATCACCAGGGGAACACCACTGGCTCTACACAGACCAGTTGGGGCCAACATGTTTAGTTAATTGCAGTGACCATTGTGTTTTATGAATAGCAACTATGGCGACTCTGGTTCTGCATCAGGCATTCGCTCCGCATTTTCTCAACACTGAGGAAAAAATGCAGTTCAAAACCACATACAAATACCCCCGGGCAACGCTGAACTGACTGCAAAGTCACCCCTGAATGGCCATAAATCTATGCAGAAGGTACCATAAAACCCGATGATCAAAGAAAGTAAAAGCAGCATGCAATGTAGAGGGTACCGTAAAAGCCAATGATCGAAGAAAGTGAAAGCAGCATGCAATGCAGAGGGAAATTTCTGTTCCAACAAGGGCTTGTTAAAACAACCGGGGGGGGGGGGTTGGTCCTCAT
>NW_015161479.1:44237-49562 GCF_001447785.1 Gekko japonicus | reverse complement strand
GGGGGGGAAGCCTATGCAGAATTGCCACCAGACCAGGGTGTTTGTTTGCTTCAATTTGCTAGACCGCCCTTCCCTGAGACAGGGCTCAGGGTGGCTTACCTCAAAAGCGAGTACTATACAGGGGTCATTTCGTAGAAAAAGAGGTACAGGAGCTCATTAGCATAACTCATTAGCACAACTTATTTGCATATGCCACACCCCCTGACATCACCAGAAGTGTGTCAGAAGGCAACACCCACCGCTCAGGCATGGAGTTCACTGCCACAGAAGGTGGTGGCAGCTACAAGCATGGACGGCTTCAAGAGGGAATTAGATAAACATATGGCGCAGAGGTCCATCGATGGCTATTAGCTACAAGGTATAGATAGGAACTCTCAGTCTGGGGCAAGTGATGCTCTGTATTCTTGGTGCTGGGGGGGGGGCAACAGTGGGAGGGCTTCTAGTGTCCTGGGCCCACTGGTGGACCTCCTGATGGCACCTGGTATTTTTGGCCACTGTGTGACAGAGTGTTGGACTGGATGGGCCTTTGGCCTGATCCAACTTTGGCTTCTCTTATGTTCTTAAGAGTGTAACATTCTTCCAGGGGCATACTGGGAGAGGTGGTCCTGAAGATATCTAAGTCCCTGACCCCCAAGACTCTTGACTGATCACCAGCTGATCCAAGAATGTGCGGGTCAGAGATCATGCACATGCCCACCAAGTGATAAAATTTACTAACAGATAACGCTGGGAATTCCCATTTACATCAACTCCCTCATTAAACAATTGTCAATTAAAAGTGAATCAAATTACATATGTTTTGACATCAGTAAGTACTTCAATCAATTACGGGACTGAGCTTTCAGTACCACTTACATCCCTGATTGAGACGGAGCTGTGCACACACAATTAGACAATTCATTTCCTTATTACTGAGAGTGGTATTTGCTGGGGGAAGTGTAACCAATCATTCCGAGTTAATTTTTCCGTTATCTCATTTTAATAAGAAGAGTTTAATTAGCTCGCATACCGGACTGGGGCTTGTTGCCATGTGAAAACCCTTCTACGTGTTAATTTCTTCTTTGGTCAAAGGGTTTGAAAGCGTGATTTCAAAGTTGGCGTTACGTTTCCTTATCCTGTAGTAAGCTGCAGAAGCCCTTTTGCCATGCAGGTAAGAATGCCAGATCTAAACACAGCAAAGTTCGAGTCCAGCAGCACCTTAAAGACGAACAATATTTCCAAGGTATAAACTGACTCTCTAGAGATCATGCCGTGGACATATAGTTGGTCTTTAAGGAGTTGCTGGGCTTGAATCTTGCTCTCCTACTGAAGACCAACAGGACCACCCACCAGGCCCATAGCCAGGGGCAGTTTGGTGTAGTGGTCAGGGGTCATTTCCTGCAGGAGCGCACAGGAGCGGAGCTCCGGCAGAAAAGAGCCCAGGGGGTGGGCACATGCAACAAGCCCCACCCCCTGCTCCCAGCAGCCCTCAGTCAGAGCAAGAAGCAGCCAGGTAAGTTGCAGAGCCCCCCCCGGCCCCCAGTCCAAAACAGTGCATCTTTAAAACCAGGTTTTATTCAGGTACAAGCTCTCCCTCCTCTGTGAGGACAGATCTGCACGTTCCCCCCCCCCAATAGCTAGCAATCCAAAACAGTCCAGTGGAGCCTGAGCGGTGGGTGTTGCCTTCTGACACACTTCCGGGGATGTCAGGGGGTGTGGCATATGCAAATAAGTTATGCTAATGAGTTATGCCAATGAGCTCCTGCACCTCTTTTTCTACAAAATGACCCCTTTATGCAAAGGATTTCGAAAGCCGAAAGCCCAAGATGAACGCTTAGTACCATTCGCCTTTCCCAGGCATTATTTAACAGCCTCTTTATGGAATCTCATCCTTTTCATAACACCTGTTTTGCATTATTTAATGTCAGCTTTATCATCACAACTATCTTGCTGGAGCCAATAATGGGTTTCTGGAGGTATATAAAAAGCATCCCCCCCCCCCACGATTTGTAAAAGAAATAAACGCAAAGAAGAGCTGAACAAGCACCCAAGCTCCTGATGAGCTTGTAAACGTCACAGTAATTTCCACTTCTTAAAACGCCCATGTGCCTGTTCGTTTTTGTTTCAGTCTCAATCACTGTCTTTAACAGCTGACTCCATTTAATTGTACAATGGGGAGGGAAGAAAGGCCTGCCTTTCCTAGGCTCGGTAAACCCACACTGGCTCTAAATCGTTTCCTCCAAGATCATTTGCTGAATATGCATGACGCTTTTCAGCATAATAGCCAGTAAGTCATTTTGGAGTGCGCCTCATTTCCAGAGGAGAAATTGGGGGACGGGACGGGACAGGTTTCCTTCCTGGACTCAGGAGAATTCAAAATGTTCTATGTGTTCTGGAACAATGAGGGGGATTATGGGAACATGGCTGCTGGCTGCAGGAGACGAAGGCTGAGGGTTTATCTCCCTTAGGACAGCCAACCTCCAGGCGGTGGCAGGAGATCTCCTGGTATTACAACTGATCTCCAGGCAACAGAGATCAGTTCCCCTGGGGAAAATGGCCACTTTGGAAGGTGGACACTACGGTATTATACCATGTTGATGTCCCTCTCTTCACTAAACGCTGCCTTCCTTGGGCTCCACCCCTCAGATCCCCAGGTATTTCCAACTGGGAGCTGGCAAAAACCTCATCTCCCTTCCTGGGCATGGCCGAAAGCACAAGTTTTTTGCCAAGAGCAAAAGGACTCTCAGCCCTTGGCTCTTAGTCCATGACTAGAAGAAGAAGAGGAAGAATAAGAGGAAGAAATCACTCCCCGTCTGTGTACTTTTCAGTATTATACCTTGTTGATGTCCCTCTCTTCACTAAACCCTGCCTTCCTTGGGCTCCACCCCTCAGATCCCCAGGTATTTCCAACCAGGAGCTGGCAAACCCTCATCTCCCTTCCTGTCGTAGGCAATAAAATCCTGGGCATGGCCGAAGGCACAAGTTTTTTGCCAAGAACAAAAAGACTCAGCCCTTGGATCTTAGTCCATGACTAGAAGAAGAAGAAGAGGAAGAAGAAGAAGAGATTGGATTTATACCCTGCCCTTCACTCGGAGTCTCAGAGCGGTTTACAATCTCCTTTCCCTTCCCCTCCCCACAACAGACTCCCTGTGAGGTAGGTGAGGCTGAGAGAGCTCTTTTGAGGACTGCTCGTGAGAGAAGAGCTCTGACAGAACTTGTGACTGACCCCAAGGTCACACCAGCAGCTGCATGTGGAGGAGGAGAGAATCAAACCCGGTTCTCCCAAATTAGAGTCCGCGCTCCTAACCACTATACAAGACTGCCTCTTGAGTGAGCCCAATTAGGATTGCCAACCCTTCCAGAATTACAACTGACTTCCAGAGTACAAAGATCACTTCCCCTGAAGAAAATGGCTGCTTTGGAGGGGGGACTCTATGGAATTATCTCCCTCAGAGGTCCCTCCCTGACCTCCACCAACCCCCCCAGGCTCCACCCCCAAATCTCCTAAGCCCAGGGGATCTCAGCCCAGCCCTAGAGTGAATGAACTGAATTTGTACTCTTCTGATGGTTTAATTGTATTTAGGGGGGTTTTCTGATGAAAGCCAAATTAGGCCCCTAGTCTGAAGGATGACGGCATATAAACACGTAAATTCTACCACCGTACAGAAGGAACACAACCTTGCAACGTACTGTACTCAGGGCTACCCTTGAAAAGTATTCAGAGGCTGCAGCTAGCACAGAATACTGCGGCTAGATGGCTGGCGGGGGGGGGGGGGGCTGTTGGGATGTTGCCAACCTCCAGGTAGTGGCTGGAGATCTCCTGGTTTTAAAGCTGATCTCCAGGCGAGAGAGATCAGTTCCCCTGGAGAAAATGGCCACTTCGGAAGGTGGCCTCTATGGCACTATACCCCACTGAAGTCCCCCCCCTTCCCCAAGTCCCACCTTCCTCAGGCGCCATCCCCTAAATCTCCAGGTATTTCCCAACCAGGAGGTGGCAACCCTTCGTTATTCCACACTAAGGTTCCTCCCCAAATCATGCCGCTCCCAGTCTCCACCCCCAACATCTCCAGGAATTTCCCAACCCAGAATTGGCAACCCTAATTCCCAGAGGTCATTTTTTGGGGGATTGCGGGGGATCGTAGTCCCCCCGGGTGAGGTACGGGCGGGCGGGGCACATGACGAAGCCCCGCCCCCTGCTTCCGGCCGCCCCGCTTCCGGCCCTCATTCAGCCAGGAGGAGGCAGGAGAAGAGGGAGGGTAAGTTGCTTCCTCCCCGGCTCTCCCCACCCCTGCCTGCCTGGGGCCAGGGAGGGCCTTTGCGGGGCTTCCTCGCACTCCCGCTGGCCTTGCAGGTCCAGTGGGCTCGGCAGTGGAGCTGCAAGGCTGGCAGCAGCGGCCGGGACCGTTGGGGGCGGGGTGTGTGGCCTTATGACACACTTCCAGTGATATTAGGGGGTGTGGCATATGCTAATGAGTTATGCTAATGAGTTCCCCTAGCTCTTTTTCTACTAAACGACCCCTGCTAATTCCTACCACTATTGTTGATTGGCTACCCTAATTCCTACCATTATTGTTAGCTGGAGACGCAATGGCTTCCAGCTATTAGAAGAAGCTACTGGCCACTGGAAAGTGGGAGTAAGGCTGCAAGACTAACATCTGGGATGCTCCTCCTCCACCATCTTAGCAATTGACAGTCCTCGTTTTCTTTGTGAGTTCTGACGGAGCCCAGCAGATGCTGCAACATTTGGTAGTTTCTTCCATTGCATATAGTTGGTGGTGAGGAAACTGAACTGTGCATCTCAGCAATAATTAAAAATACATACATGGCATTGGCTGGCCAGGTGGTCTCAACAAGAGGAGGAGGAGGAGGAGGAGAGTTGGTTTGATACCCCACCCTTCTCAGAGCGGCTTACAATCTCCTTCCCTTCCTCTCCCCACAATAGGCACCTTGTGAGGCAGGTGGGGCTGAGCGAATTCTGAGAGAACTGTGACTGACCCAAGGCCACCCAGCTGGCTTCATGTGGAGGAGTGGGGAATCAACCCAAACAGCTCTACATACAAGAATGATTGGAATACTCTGGAGTAGTGATGTGTGACAGAGAGTGGTGGACTGGATGGGGCATTGTTAGCCAAATTCCTCTATTATTTAATAAAGATGGGGAATTATAATTATTAACATGCAATTGGCTTATCTATAGGATCTGACCTGTGTATACCAGAGTTAGAATTCCCAAGAACCCAGGAACAGACACAGAAACTGGGTGGCTAAAATAATGATTTCTTTACTAAACATTCCCAAACATACAAACAATATTCAAACACTCACACACACAATATAGAACTATAA
>NW_015161479.1:36698-43812 GCF_001447785.1 Gekko japonicus | reverse complement strand
TCTAACCCGACCACTCAGCAATTTCATTGAGTGCCCACGAGTTCTTGTATTGTGAGAAAGGGAGAAAAGTACCTCTTTCTCTACCTGCTCTTTCCCATGCATAATCTTATAAACCTCAATCATGTCACCCCTCAGTCATCTTTTCTCCAAGCTAAAGAGCCCTAAGCGCTTTAACCTTTCCTCATAGGGAAAGTGTTCCAACCTTTTTATCATTTGAGTTGCCCTTTTCTGCACTTTTTAAGGTGTGGTGACCAGAACTGCACACAGTATTCCAAATGAGGTCGCACCATTGATTTATATAGGGGCATTATGATATTGGCTGATCTGTTTTCAATACCCTTCCTAATAATCCGCAGCATAGCATTGGCCTTTTTTATTGTAGTCACACACTGTCTGGACGTTTTCAGTGAGTTATCTACTACAACTCCAAGATCTCTCTCTTGGTCAGTCTCTGACAGTTCAGACCCCATCAATATAATGCAGAATGGAGGGAAAGCCTGGAATGAAAAGAAGGTTGATTGAACTTGATTTTAGGGCAGAATTGCTTGGAGGACACCACGGTGAACTTGGATTAAAAGGAGAGTGCAGAAAAGGGCCCAGTTCTCGTTGAAGGCATGGTCAACTCAGCTTCTGAATACAGTGGAAGAAAATATTTGTTCTGCTGCGGTATACCCTGTGTCACTCCCTAGCTGCCCAAATGGTAGTTTGTGTATTAGGAATACAGAGCCTATTAACCAGCGGATAATTCTCACCCCCTTGCTCCTCAGAAAATATATGGAAGTCTCAAGCTGTTCCAAGTTAAACTTAACTGAATTGCCACCAGCTCTATATAATTTTGTGCTGTGGGACTGGGGACATGACTTTCTTTCCGCCCACCGGTGATTAAAGATCATCTAAATCCATTCATGCTGCATCTCCGCAAATGATGGATTTTTCACGTTAATGAAACGAGTCCATAGGGCTCTCTGGGGAGAGGGGAGCGGTTCTATTTTTACACTTGGGCATTTCAGCCAGAGAAGAAAGTAGCCCCTCCATTTTTTTTGGTTGTTCTTAGACAGGAAATTTTACAGTTCTGGCTCATCATCCACACGTAGGAGCCTCAAGCACCTGTTAGGGCAAGAGGCCAAGATGAACAACTGTGCTTTTGAAGAGCTGAAGGTGAAACGATACATGGCTAACCGTAGTTTGCACATTCCCCGTTGCTATTAGCCATGTGTGCACAACTCTTTTGCACACTGACTGAATGCATGAAAAGGGAGAGCAGGCATTGGCGGATTCTGCATTGGCTTTTCCCTCCGTCATTTTAGTTGGAACAGAAATTCCCCTCTGCATTGCGTGCTGCTTTCACTTCCTTTGATCTGCGGATTTTATGGTAGCCTCCACACTCCATGCCGCTTTTGCCTTCTTTGATCATCGGGTTTTTATGGTACCTTCTGCATAGATTTGTGGCCATTCAGGGGTGACTTTGCAGTCAGTATGGCATTGCCTCGAGGTATCTGGATGCGGTTTTGAGCTGCCCTTTTTCCTCCCCGTTGAGAAAATGTGGAGCGAATGCTAGATGCAGAATCGCCCATAAGCAAGCATTGGATTGCTGGATGATAAGCTGCCATTGGATTGCTGGGTTGTGAGCACATTGCTTATTTGCAGAGGTGGTGCTGATGCATATGCTCCCTCCACGTGATCAGGGACACTGCTTTCTGAATGTTGCCCATTGCAGAAGGAGGGGATATATGTGTGAACACTGCCTGCATGCGTAGGCGCCACGTTCCCAAGCTGGCAAATCCCATGGAGGGGGATGGGCCAACTTTCACTCCCCGTGCGTTCAGTCAATGGCTTGGATGCAGCCATGTGCAAGTGGAAACACAGACAGACCGAGCGCAATTCCACTTGTACAAGATCCTGTGCAACACCTGTTGCTTCCCGCCCTATATATTGTAGTGCCCAGAAATTAGTCGTGCAAGATCTCATGCAAGTAGGGACACAACACGTCTGACTGAGTGCAGGTCTTTTTCTTGCACTCCCACAAGAGCTCTGATGAAAGTAGAAATTTTGTACTGAATTTGCACTGGGGTTGTGTGTGTCCAGGGCTGTTGTCTCCGGTCCCAAAGGGTTAGCAGGCATTTGAAACGTCTCAGGGATCCGCAAAACCTGCTTTCCCAGGGGACATAGTGGGGCAAGGGGCTACAGCATGGGTGTTCCGTCTGGCGCTAAGTCAACAGCGCCTTCTGGACGTGATTCAACACACGGCCAGAGTAAATAGAATTAAATCATTTTTTTATTAAGCTCCACATGCATTCAGAAGATTTCTTTACTGACAATCAAAGCTGAATAACTGGTGAAATTCACATCTTTGTAATCTAATTCAGTTCACTGGCTCATGGTGAAAAAGATTGCGTGCTCCGACCTCCTTTGCCGTTTAAAGAATAGACAAAGGAACGGGAAGAAAGCTGTAAACTCAAATCCCCGTGCCTCTGGGTGCAGGAAATGACTGTTGACCAGCCAGTCACAGGGATGCTTTGGGATGTCTAACTAAAGACTTCAATTCCCAGGGGCAACTGCTCTTAAAGATATATGACAGTTCTACTTAACTACAGTTAAACGCTGGCTGGGGGCGGCACAATTAGCGATGTGTTGGAGTGAGTGACTCAGCATGCCTGGACACTGGGGGGCGCCACATCACTCTAAGGGTGGATAGGTGTTCTCTCCTTGAATGGGATGCCATTCAAAAAACCCCAAATGACTGCACATGTTAAGAACATAAGAGAACATAAGAGAAGCCAATGTTGGATCAGGCCAATGGCCCATCTAGTCCAAGACTCTGTCACACAGTGGCCAGAAATACCAGTGCCATCAGGAGGTCCAGCAGTGGGGCCAGGACACTAGGAGCCCTCCCACTGTTGCCACCACCTCCAGGCACCAAGAATACAGAGCATCCCTTGCCCCAGATCGAGAGTCCCTATCTATACCTTGTGGCTAATAGACACTGATGCGCCATATGTTTATCCAATTCCCTCTTGAAGCTGTCCATGCTTGTAGCTGCCACCACCACCTCCTGTGGCAATGAATTCCATGTGTTAATCACTCTTTGGTATTTATATTTATTTATTGATTGATATATTCGATTTCTTATACCGCCCTAACCCCCTTGGGGGTCTCTGGGCAGTTTACATAGTAGGTTCTAAGAACGTTTCTCCCTAACTAGGGCCACATTGTGCAGGGACAGGGCTGCCTACCAGCACCCAGGTGGTGGCTGTTGTTTCTCCGGCTTGGTTCTTTCCAGTTTCTTCCCAGGCAGTCTTCGGGGCGGGATGTTCATCCTGGTGCTCAAGGTGGGTTAGCTTCCTTTCGGTGGGACCGTTTGGCACACGATCCACGTCTACCTCTGGCCTCGGCTGCGTCCTTCAGGCTCCGCCGTGCCCACATTCGACGTCATCGTGCGCCTCCCGGTCTCTACCTCTGCCGAGGACAGCCGCACGGTGTTCTGCTGCTGGCCACCAGGGATTGCTCCTCTGGCCCTGCCGCTGCTGCCGCTGCATCGCCACGCCGTCTCCACTGCCGGTACTCTGCTGCAGCCGATGTCTCGCCGCTGTCGCCGTTACTGGTGCCATATATATAAGTACTTCCTTTTATCTGCTCTAACCTGACTGCTCAGCAATTTCATTGAGTGCCCACGAGTTCTTGTATTGTGAGAAAGGGAGAAAAGTATATGTTTACGGGATGTGTCCTGTGAGTTACAACACAGCCAGCTTTTCAGGACCTTTCGTTGACTAGGGTGCAGAGTCTCCCTTCGATGCATGATTTGCCATAAGATATTGACTACGAGAGTGCCAGGAAAGAAGAAGAGAAGATTGGCTTTATACTCTGCCCTTCACTACCCAAAGGAATCTCGGAGCGGCTTACAATCTCCTTTCCCTCCCCCTCCCCCCAAAACAAATCCTGTGAGGTAGGTGGGGCTGAGAGAGTTCTTTCGAGGATGGCTCCTGAGAGAACAGCTCTGAAAGAACGTGTGACTGACCCAAGGTCACACCCACAGCTGCATGTGGAGGAGTGGGGAATCAAACCCAGTTCTCCCAGATTAGAGTCCACACTCCTAACCACGACACCAAACCTGATCTTTGGGGAGGTGAGGGACCTCAGAGGGGAATCAAACCCGGTTCTCCCAGATTAGAGTCTGCACACCTAACCACTACACCAAAGTGGCTCTCAAACTCCCCAGTGCCATTCTGTCTAAGGGCACCACACTGGGGACCTGTGTTCTAGGGTCTCAGTCAGAGAAAGGGCTTTCCCGTGCCCTGGAGTCCCTTAATCAGTGGCACTGGGGACTGAACTTTGGACCTTCTGCATACAAAGCTGGTGCTCTGCCACTCAGAACTCTAAAGTGGCAGAAATGCTAGTGATCGTCTTCCGAAATTACTTTTAAAAAACCCAGTTACAACCAAGCATGCTTTCTTTCCTGATACAGTTGAACGCTGGTGGTGGGGAGAAGCTTGAACAATAGTAGAACCACTTTACAAGCCTTCCTTACAAATTATGGTTCTGTTGCGGCCAATTTAAGCACTCCTGTTCATTTCAGTGGGAGGAGAGTCAAACGTGAGCGGGGAGAGAGCTCTGCTGTTGAAATCAAAGAGACAAAAATGCTTAACTTGGCCTGGATTCTAGCCAATGCCTCGGAAACACACTTTTCCTCTGTCCTTGTGTTTGCTGGGTGATGACACAAGGACTTTGGAATCCTAGAATAAGATATCGATCTATGTCTACCAATAATTACAATACTTGTTGTGTCTCATGCTGTTGCCAGTTCATTGCTAAATGTTGTAATCCACCATGAGTCTCAGTGGACTATGATTTTTTTTTGTATTCTCATTTTTCTTGCTTGTAAATTCCTGTTTCTGGGGGGGTGGTCTTCTGCATGTGTTTTGCTCCCTCTAGTGGTTGATTCGATATTACACTGGTTTATGTTTGACATATCTCCCTGTAGATTTAAAGTGCAGGTTTTTATTCCAGCATACACGGGTGTAATATAACATTGACCACTAGAGGGAGCAAAACACATGCAGAACATACCCCCCCCCAAAGAAACAGGAATTTACAAACGAGGAAGATGAGAATGCAGAAAAACCCTATAAATGAAACAAATAAATATAATTTGAAGCCAATGTTCATTGGGACTTTTGTGCCTCTTCTAAAGAACCCTGCTTGCTTTCAATATTTCCTTTCTCTTCATTTCCCCCTGTCTGCTTTAGTTATGCCTGTTTGGCTTTATCTGTACACTATGAAATTTACAAGGACTTTATCTGTACACTACGAAATTTACAAGGGAACCTTGAAAATATTAACTTGTGCTTTGGAATGTGGTCTTCGGCATTTGCTGAATTCCTCCCCCCAAGTTTCAGTTGCATGACCTTAATATGCCCTAATGTAAATCCTTTGTCTTTGATAATATAAAAATAGAGGTTGCGTTCCTTCAAAAGGAACAGATGAAGTGGGAAAATTAATGGACCTTCCTTTGCATTCGTTGATCCTGTTTCTTGGCTTGGAGCGAGATTTAAGGTTAATTTCATTCTGAGCTAACATCTTCCCAAGCATGTGTGCGAAAAGCCAAGTGCCACCTGAACAAAGGAGAAATAGCTGATCCACAAACCTTTTACGTCCACCTAAGACAAATCTGACCTTTTCAGTTTTACGGTTCATTGACAATTCTTCCAACTACTGGTATTGTGGGCTGACAGCATAAAAGACCTTCGAGCGCCAGCTCTGAGCAAGAAAGGAACATTCATTCATACTAGAATCCTAAAAGGGACTCGCTCAGATGCAGCTCTTTTTCAAGATGAAGAACGGCTCAGAGGTTTTCATACTGTTGGGAGGAAACCTACAGTTATTGAACTATAAACAGTGCCATGGTTCAGGAGTCTTTGTTAGACTTTTCGTAAAGCAGGTTTCTAGACCACATGGTTGTAAGGAGAGAAAAGAAGCCTACATTGTACCTACAGGAGAGGGTGATTCTGCATCTAGCATTCACTTCACATTTTCTCGACATTGAGGAAAAGGTGCAGCTCAAAACCACATTCAAATACCCCGGGGCCAATGCCATACTGACTGCAAAGTCACCCCTGAATGGCCATAAAACGGCCATAAATCTATGCAGAAGGTACCATAAAACCTAATGATCAAAGAAAGTGCATGCAGTGTAGAGGGTACCATAAAATCCGATGATCAATGAAAATGATAGCAGCATGCAAAGCAGAGGGGAATTTCTGTCCCAAGGTGGGTATCGTAAAACAACAGAGGGAAAAGCCAATGCAGAATTGCCCAGAGATCGGCAGAGACATGTCTCTCCATGGAAGGCCATGTGCAAAGAGTGAGAGGACAAAGTCAGAAAGGAGGGGTCAGAGGGCAGCATACCGGTTAAGACAAAGAGGGGCATCCCATTCAAGGAGATCACACCTACACACACTTAGAGGGATGTAGCAACCCCCAAATATCCAGGCATGCTGAGCCACTCACTTCAACACTTTGCCCACCCAAATCCTCTAGAAAGCACTCTTGCCTCAGGCAAGAAAAGGACCTCTGGCATGACAGTTTACCTTTTTAGCAGGAAAGTCACACCATGAACACATGAAACAGCCTTATACTGAATCAGACCCCAGGTCCATCAACATCAGTATCGCCTACTCAGACTGGCAGTGGCTCTCCAAGGTCCCAAGCAGAGGTCTTTCACATCACCTACTACAGGGGTCGTTTCATAGAAAAAGAGCTAGGGGGACTCATTAGCATAACTCATTAGCATATGCCACACCCCCTGACATCACCAGAAGTGTGTCATAAGGCCACACCCCCTGACATCGCCGGAAGTGTGTCATAAGGCCACACCTCCTGACATCACCAGAAGTGTGTCATACGGCCACGCCCCCCGCCCCCAACTGTCCCGGCTGCCGCCGCAAGCCTTGCAGCTCCACTGCCGAGCCCCATGAGGGGCCTGGCGATGGACCTGCAAGGCCGGCGGGAGTGCAAGGAAGCCCCGCGAAGACCCTCCCTGGCCCCAGGCAGGCAGGGGTGGGGAGAGGCAGGGAGGAAGCAACTTACCCTCCCTCTTCTCCTGCCTCCTCCTGGCTGA
>NW_015161479.1:34958-36530 GCF_001447785.1 Gekko japonicus | reverse complement strand
CGACAGCCGCAGAGCTCCGCTCAAACGTTCCAGACAATTTCATGTTTCTGAACAGCCCGTGAAATTTATGAACTGCATTAATTGAAATGGTACCTAGAGGGAGGTACTACTGAAAGTGCTTTAACTATTCAATTCTGCGCATGCGCAGAAAACAAGTACACGTTGAGGCGCAGATGCGCATGTGCAAACAGAATTGGGGGGGGAAAACCCCGACCGCGTGGCTCCTTCAGGTGAATGCCATCTAGACAATCCACCGCGGAGTACATGCGTGGTAAGGGGAGCTGTCTGGTCATGCAAGGCTGGATAAAAAAAGATCTGGATCAAATTAGAGCCGGGCCAGTGGTGGGATTAGCTGCCCGTCTGAATGCACCCTCAGTTAATCAGTTGGTCCGTTTCCCACTTTACCTGGAAGTGGCTTCCCAGTGTTCCAAGCACCATAGCTTCTACCTGACGATCCTTAAGTAGTGCAGTATACTGGCATTGTGGCTTTAAAAACAACTCCCAGAGGCTCAGGTCTTGTGACCATAACTGGAGGAGGAGTTAGAGTAACTGGGGCCTTCTTTGAAGGGTTAACTTTATGGCATGATCCCCCAGTGAGGTCCTTCCCTTTCCCAAATCCCCAGCTTCCATCCTGAAATCTCCAGGAAATTCACGACTCAGAGCTGGCCACCCCAAGCCCTGTTCTGGGAGTTGGCTGTTGTGTTTCACTAAACACAGTGCTTATATGACCACTACTACCTCCAGCGCTGTTTTTTTCCCCACCCTAAAGACAGAACATAGAGAGGCCAGGGACTGAACCTGGGACCTTTGGCATGCGAAGCACGTATAGTAACCCTGAACCATAGAGCCACCTCAGTCCGGGCCCTTCCCTTCGCACCTCCCAGAGCTGCAGCTAACCAAATAAATCCACATGTACTCTCTGCCATAGAACCTTCAGGACAGGTGGTGTGCCGATATACTCAGGTGAATAACAAGCTGTCTTTGGGCCTGATATGCCCCGCTATGAAAGATGCTGATGTAGCGGGAATTCTGAGAGACAGACCACCAGAGATTCAGCAAGGAGAGTCAACAGTTGTCTATTTTGGCGCCAAGGTACAGCCAAAGCACCAAGAGGCACTTTCGAACAAAGCTGTACACCGAATGAAGGTGGAGTCAGGCTTATTGTGGCCCCGGTCACACGGTAAGTTGCCGCGGGAGAGGCACGGGAGTCCCGCGGATTTTCCGGGCGTGATCTCACCCCAACATCTGGGAAGTGCAGTGCTCCCGTGGCGAACCCGTGGCTCCCTGCCAAAGGTGCGGAGTTAAAAACCTACGAGGTACTAGTTTCCTGAAACCATGGGCCAAGGACGGGCGTCTGATCATGTTCCCAGTGAACTCACGTGGCATCCGGCGCCCGCCACTGTTTGTCTCCGCAGTTTGAGCAACAGCGCCCAACAGCGCATGCGCACAAAGAGCGATTGCTAGTGCGATCGTGCGGTGTGGCTTCTGTGCCGCGCTACAGGATACCCATCTGATTGGCATTTTCCCCGAATCACAGGACCTCGACTGGGACGTGTGCTTGGGCAGCCGCGT
>NW_015161479.1:0-34948 GCF_001447785.1 Gekko japonicus | reverse complement strand
CGATATCCGGCTCGTGTGACCGGGGCCATAGTATACAGAGTGCAAAAAAATTATTTTCCTCCTTATTTCTTAGCAGAAACGATTATCAGAAAACATTGGCCGTCTGCTTGAGCATTCTGTTCTTTTCAAAACCACAACATTCTTGGCTGATCACACATCTAACTTGTGGGAAGGCCGAAAGTTTCCTGTTCATCAGCAGGTGCTATATGTCTTTATAACAGAAATAAAAGCAAGGTTATCATCTTCCTTAGTAACGGGCCCTAGTAACGCCTAATATGGTCATGCCTGTTTTTGCAAGCATCTATGTCTTTTTTTGTATCTTGTCTCCCTCCTTGCAAAAGCAATGCATTTGCCTGCATTTTCTCAATGGCCTTATCATGCTGCAAAATTGCTCTTAAATGCTTTACTGACTTGGTACGCCTGTTGCCCACAGACGTTCCCTGTTCTCTTCCTCCCTTTGCCAGAAATAAACGACACAGGCAACAGGGAGAGAAGGGAAATAGTAGAAGGATAGAAAGATCTAGGCCGAGCCACAGCCTTAAAGCACACTGATTCACTGCCCTTGAGAATTTCGGAAGAAAACAGGCGTTCTGATACAATCTTTTTTTTAAAAAAAAAAATTTGAGCTTGTTTTTACAATGCGACATTTTCAGCTTCTAAAGGAATAACAGGTGGCTGGTATCCCCTCACCCTTAAAAATGGGTAGTGCCAAACACTTGACCCATCAAGCTCTGATCCCCTCATAGGGTTGCCAATCCCCAGGTGGGGCCTGGAGATCTCTTGGAATTATGAAGAAGAAGAAGAGATTATGAAGAAGAGGAATTATGAAGAAGAAGAGGAGACTACCCAAAGGTGTCTCAGAGCGGCTTACAAACTTCTTTCCCTCCCCCTCCCCACAACAGACACCCTGTGAGGTAGGTGGGGCTGAGAGAGCTCTTGACAGAAACTGCTCTTTTTCAAGAACAGCTCTTATCAGAACTATGGCTTGCCCAAGGTCATCCAGCAGGTGTAAGTGGAGGAGTGGGGGATCAAACCTGATTCTCCCAGATTAGAGTCCGGACACTTAACCACTACACCAAACTGGCTTTGATATACAGACAATGGAGATCAGCTCCCTGGGATAAAATGGCTGCTTCAGAGGGTGCCTTCCACGGAATTATACCCCATTGAGGATCCTCCCCTCACCAAACTCCAACCCCCCGGCTCCACCTCCAAATCTCCAGGAATTTCCCCACTTGGCATTGGCAGCCATAATGTCTCCAGAGTCAGGGTTTCTTTGTTGAATAGCAGACATCCTTTGTGTCATGCCTAAGTGATCCTGGGGGTGGAGGAAAAATACCTTTATTTGCTTTGGCTGTGATGGCAGGGGTGGTTTAAAGAGGAAAAGAGGCAATTTGTGGAAATTGTTATTTATTTGAGGAAAGTGTTCATAACGGGCAGTAAAAGCTTTTAAAAATAGCTATTCTTATCCATTGTATAGTAAACATGTGATGCTAAATATTCTTAGGTTTCAAAACACAGAGAGACATTTAGGCTAGGTGAGTAGGTTAACATAAGAACATAAGAACATAAGAGATGCCAATGTTGGATCAGGCCAAAGGCCCATCCAGTCCAACACTCTGTATCACACAGTGACCAGAAATACCAGTGCCATCAGGAGGTCCACCAGTGGGGCCAGGACTTTAGAAGCCCTCCCACTGTTGACCCCCCAAGCACCAAGAACACAGAGCATCACTTGTCCCAGAGTCCCTATCTATACCTTGTGGTTAATAGCCACTGATGGACCTCTGCTCCACAGATGTTCATGCTGATTGTGATGACATCACATGAGTTTACAATTAGTTTTCTGATTGTAACCTGCTAGGTTGCCAGGAGCTGGAACTAGAGACGGGAGCTCACTCCGTCATGCGGCAACTCGGGTCTCGAACTGCTGAACTACTGACCTTCCACAGCTTGCAGTTCAACATCTTAACCACTAAAAATATACAAGTAAGGGAAAAGAGTGTACAATGAGGCAAAGACAAAACAATAAACCCAACTAACTAGCCTCTAGACACTGACCCTAAGCAGCTTACAACTCCAAAGCAGATGTCTTGAGTAGCAGTCTTCCCACCAGCAATGATGCAAGAGAGTGGGAGTTCAGAAGTGTGTGAAGGTCCTTCTTCCAGCTTCACGTGCTCTTCACCAGTCTGCATCCACCAGCATGATGACATCTGCCTGATGCGTTGTGTTCTTCTGTGTGGAATAGAATGTTCTGGTTTCCTCACCCTTGCCCTGTATGGTAGCCCAGCTATCACTTTGCTAATTAAGTAACCAATCAGGATGATCAATCAATTAATCTAGCTGATCTGAGATGAGTTCCTCAGCTGTCAAACTGACATTTGAGCTGTAGATGACCAACTGTCAACTAAGGACCTTGACCGTTCCCAGCTGCTGGCTATCAACTACATACAGGTGCTTGATAGGTAAAGCGCTTCGATGACTTGGATAGCAATCCTGAAAGCACTCATGCATGGGGTTCTGCCTTTTACAATACAATACAATAACAACTCAAAGTGAATGCAAACGCTTACATACTGGGGAATCGCTTTCATGAATCACTGTCACTTTCAGGTCTTCCACAGAATAAGTATCATCACATCTGTATGCCACCCCCCCCAATACTCTCCCAGTGGTTTGCCAGGCTCAGCCTGGTAACCCTACCATGGACACACACTTAGCTTATCACTGTTCAAGGGAGAGTTGGGTTCCTTCTAGAGGACATTCTTAGGCTTAGAAGGAGAATGAGGTGGGAACAGGGTTACCAGGCATAGCCTGTCAACTAGCAGGAAACTAAGTGGGCGAGGACATGGGAGGTGCCATTGGGCAATGGTATGACATCACTAGTTCCAGGAAAACCTCAGATACCATGCTTCTATAGGAATTACTGGGAATTCAATGTACTTTAGCCATTGCAACAATGCCATGACATCACTTTTGACACAAACCCATAGAGTTTTGGGTGAATCTCAGAACATTGCCCTGATGTGGTGATGTCACTTCTGGATTCACTCTGGAAGCGATGTTGGGGGCATAAGTGTGATGCTGCTTTCTCTCCCCCATTTTGCACTCGCTGCTCTACAGAGCACCGTCAGGAGCCACCTCAGGGTGCTGCCACCTCATTCCCCCGCATTTCTGAACTAGAGTCAGCATAGTACAGTGGCCTGAGTGTCGGCCTAGAACCTAGGATAAAGAGAGGGTTAAATGTCCACTCAGTCATGAAACTCTTTGGGTGTTGTTGTTCAGTCGCACAGTCAAGTCCGACTCTTCGCGACCCCATAGACCAGATCCCGCCAGGCCCTCCTGTCTTCCGCTGTCCTCTTCAAGCCCACTTTTGCGCTCTCCTCTTTTACCCTGAGCAAGAGGCTCTATAGGTCCTCTTCACTTTCTGCCATTAGAGTGGTATCGTCTGCATATCTGAGGTTGTTGATCTTTTCCCCAGCAATCTTAATTCCCACTTGTGATTCATCCAGGCCAGCATTTTGCATCTTTGGGTGACCTTGGGCCAATCACGTTCTCTCAGCCAGACCTAGCTTACAGGAGTGTTTGGGGGGGGGCAAAATGGGGAGGAAGAAGAAGAAGAGGAGGAGGAGGAGATTGGATTTATACCCCACCCTTCACAGAGTGTCTTACAATCTCCTTCCCCTTCCACTCCCCACAACAGACACCCTATGAGGTAGGTGGGGCTGTGAGAGCTCTCTCGAGAACTGCCCTTGAGAGAACAGCTCTGAAAGGACTTGTGACTGACCCAAGGTCACACCAGCAGCTGCATGTGGAGAAGTGGGGAATCAAACCCAGTTCCCCCAGATTAGAGTCCGCGCTCCTAACCACTACACCAAACCATGTATGCCACCCTGAGCTTCTTGAAAGAAGGGTGGGGTGCAAATGTGATTGATAATTCATCTGGGACAATGCTGAATCCAGTGTAGTGTATAAACTCACTGCATGCTGTAGAATAACCATCTACAATGTACAGGAGTCCCTCAGCAGGTAAACCAATGTGGGAGACGTTGCCTGAGAGCTCAGAATCCAATACATTAATCACTGATTTCCCCCACCCACCCCTTACTGATGTGGAGGGGCAGGAAGCCCTGAGTAAATATTTGAGGAACATATTTCTAAATATATTAATGCAATTTTTCCTACTTCCCCCTAGCCTCCCTTCCCTCTCGAGCTCATCCCATTTGGCAAAACAAATCTTTGTATGTTCTCTGTTGGCCACGGTTAATGAAAAGCGATGCAGGGAATGCCAAGTACACTCCTTCTTGGCAGCTCGTGGCCAAATGTGGATTCTAGAAAAAGCAAACAGAAATAAATTGGCTGTCAGAAGTTTTGACTTGATAAAAATGGCTGCAGTGCATGAATTGCAGTGCATGAAAAATGGGGCCGGGGGCCAATTTCAAGCAAATAAAACGTGGCTCCTCTTTGCATTCCTCGTTAGGCTCCCGTGGGAAACCTCTTGGGGGGTGCTTCACTGCATTCCCTTTGGCTTGTTTCGTTTGTTTCAGAATCTGTGGACTGAAGGGAGAAAAGATTTCCGTTAGATAGAAGTATTCTTTTCACCTGTAGAAGTTCCTCTGTTTTGTGTTTGGAGCAGGGGTCATTTAGTAGAAAAAGAGGTGCAGGAGCTCATTAGCATAACTCATTAGAATAACTTATTTGCATAGGCCACACCTCCTGACATCACCGGAAGTGTGTCAGAAGGCAACACCCACCGCTCAGGCGCCACTGGACTGTTTTCGATTGCTAGCTATTGGGGGCGGGGGGAAAGGTGCAGATCGGTCCTCGCAGAGGAGGGAGGGCTTGTATCTGAATAAAACCTGGTCTTAAAGGTGCCACTGGACTGTTTTGGACCAGGGGTGGGTGGGGGTGGGTGAGTGGGGGCTCTGCAGCTTACCTGGCTGCTTCTTGCTCTGACTGAGGGCTGCTGGGAGCAGGGGGTGGGGCTTGTTGCATGTGCCTACCCCCAGGGCTCTTTACTGCCGGAGTTCTGCTCCTGTGCGCTCCTGCAGGAAATGACCCCTGGTTTGGAGACAAAACTACCTGATATCGTGACAATGGGTTATTCTGCACTGGCTTTCCCCTCTGTTGTTTCACCAAACCCACCTTGGAACGGAAATCCCCCTCTGCATTGCATGCTGCTTTTACTTCCTTCGATCATCGGGATTTATGGCAGCCTTTATACTGCGTGCTGCTTTCACTTCCTTTGACCATCGGGTTTTATGGTACCTTCTGCATCGATTTATGGCCATTCAGCCCCGGGGCAGCTTCATCTGTGCTCGGGGGGAGGGGTCTGAGGCTCAGTGGTGGAGCGTCTGCTTGGCATGCAGAAAGTCTCAGGTTCAATCCCTGGCACCTCCAGTTTAAATGATCAAGTAGGAGGTGATGTGAAAGACCTCTTCCGCCTGAGACCCCGGAGTGCCGCTGCCAGTCTGAGTAGACAATACAGACCTTGATGGACCCATGATTTGATTCAGTATAAGGGAGCCTCATGAGTGTTCATGTGCCCATGTGACAATTTAATGCATTGCCCAAGCAACCGAAAGTCATGACTATCCGAGGCGGCGTGCCTTTTCTTTATGTGCATGCAGCTGGAAAGCAGAAAAGAAGCTCCGGACATATGTTCATTATTTACTTGCTGTCTCTTACTTAAAGTGCCTTTAGAACAAAGTTTGAGTCCAGCGACACCTTTCAGACCAACAAAGTTTTATTCTGGGTATAAGCTTTCGTGTGCAGGCACACTTCTTCAGATACAGGCATGCACACGAAAGCTTATACCCAGAACAAAACTTAGCTGGCCTTAAAGGTGCCCCTGGACTCAAACTTTGTTCTGTCGCTTCAGACCAACACGGCTACCCACCTGGGTCTATCTAGGAGTGCCTTCGTTTGCAACAGAGTAACTCTCCCAGCTTGTAGCAAGCGAGACCTAAACAAGGTAGTTCCTCTTCTGTGTCTGAGGCATGGTTCGCACATGAACGTTCATCACGCTTTGCTTAACGCTTGCTAATGGGTTAGCAGTGGAGCAGATGAAGTCTCCCCATCAACCCCCCCTCCACCCACCACCCGAAGAGCTGTTACCTGCACCGTCTCCCAGCTACAAATTTTCAAAATAAAAGGGCTCTATACCCATATAATGCAAGCTGCGCTATAAATGCCAAGGAAAGCTCGGATGAAGTTATGAGGGGGATAATGTTCCCAACCCGGGGAGGAACTGAGGTGCCAATGTCAGAGATCTGGCACCAATGGTATACTGCTGACAGAAGAGGCCCCAAGTTCAATCCCCCACATCTCCATTTAAAAGGATCCGGTAGTAGCTGATGTGAAGGGTCTCTGCCAGAGACCCTGGAGAGCCACTGCCAGTCTGAGTATTCCAAAGGTCTAATTTGGTAGAACACAGCTCCATCTGTCTAGGTATGTTCGATAGCAAGGAATCTGGAAAGAGAAATTTTCCTTGCTAAAGGGAGACATGATAGAGGATTATGAAATTTATGCATGGAATGGAAAAAACGGACAGAAATAACTTTCTGCCTATCCCACAGCACTAGAACTCAGGGTTACCTAATAAAGTCGATGGGCTATAGATTCAGGGCAGACAAAAGGAAATGCTTTTTTACTCAGTGAGTAATCACATATTGGAATTCACTGCCACTGGATGTAGTGGTGGCTGTGATTATGCATGGCCAGTTAGGTGTAGTGGTTAAGTGCGCAGACTCTCATCTGGGAGAACCGGGTTTGATTCCCCACTCTTCCACATGCAGCTGCTGGTGTGACCTTGGGTCAGTTACGAGTTCTTTCAGAGCTGTTTTCTCAAGAGCAGCCCTCGAAAGAGCTCTCTCAGACCCACCCACCTCACAGGGTGTCTGTTGTGGGGAGGGGAAAGGAGATTGTAAGCAGCTCTGAGACGCCTTCAGGCAGTGAAGGGCGGGGTATAAATCGAATCTCCTCCTCCTCCTCCTCCTTCTCCTCCTCCTCCTGGGGATTAGAAAGATTCATGGACAATAGGTCTGTCAATGGCTACTAGCCACTGTGATTAAATGGAACCTCCATCTTGAGAGGCAGTAAACTTTTAAATACCAGAGCAAGAATGCAACATCATGGAAGGGCCTTGGCTTCTATGCCCTGTTTGTTTGCCCTCCAAGACAGCTGGTTGGCCACTATGTGAAACAGGATGCTAGACTAGAGGGACCACTGGTTTGAACCAGAAGACCTCTTACTATGTTCTTTTAACACTTGTAAGATAATATTTAGAAAAATAAGACCCTCCCCTTCTCTCATTTGTATACCAAGCAAGATTTCCAAGCATGCCTATTTGGAGAAATTTCTTCCTTTCGGAGTGATAGCTCAGATGCGGTGTGGCTCCTCTCCCTGGGCCTGCTGGTACCTCTGAAAGTTAGAATTTGTATTCGTCACATGCTTTTGCGTCGATGTGCAGCCACATAGCTTGCGGTGGTACACTTGTTCTCCGCTGCATCAATCCTATTCATGGTATTTTCGAGGGCACGTAGGGAATTATTATCAGAGAGCGGCACATTAATAAAGCATGAGCCCTTCCTAAATTTCCGGTCATTATGCCAAATCTCATTCCCTTTCAAGTCAGCCTTCCCGTCTCCCCCTATGCCGTAGTTCAGAGCCAAATTGGGCTCTCCCCTCTTTTTTAAAGAGACTTTCCCCTCAGCTGCTGTGCGCCTGTAGAGAGAGAGAGTGTCGCATGCAGGGAACCTGGACTGGACTCTTTCAGAAAAACAGCAATGTCTTGTTTGGCCCTGGGCTATGGCCCCAGTCCCGGTGTTTGCTCCCACCCCTATCATTGCTATCAGGTTCTCATTTTCAAAAACTCCAGGACCAAGTGTGTGTTTTTTGCGTCCTGCTTTGGCCCTCTGTTCATCTTTTTGGTTGCACAAAGCGCGACAGAATGTCCTAGACCATGTGGCCTCCTTGCGCAATAGAACATTATAATATTATTCCAATATGCTTGCTGTATCATTCGCATCCCAGACAAAGCTGTTCTCGAAAGTAATTATAATGACCATACGCCAGTGCTTTGCAGGTTTAAATAGCCCTGCTTTTAAAAATGGAAAGTATTGTGCCGGCGACTGGAAGAGGAAGCCATTCACACTTTGGGGGTCGAAGCGGTGCCAAATGTCAGGTTTCAGGAATTAATGAGGTTTCGCACTTTTTAGTTCGGAAAGATAGAAGGTGCATAATAATAGCAAGATATATCTTTCCATCTTTCCATCTATCTATCTAGCCGCCCATCTATCCTGGCCTTCTTTTTATAAATAATAAAGGTATTATCTGTTATTCAGGGTGCCTTTGTCATGACTTGCAAAAACCATCAGCTGTCTGAAATATCAGCTTCCATTAATAACTTCTGCTGATGCTATTTTCTCATTTCTTCCAAAACAATCAAATGGCTCAGGTGCAATTAGATGGCTCAGGTGCAATTTATTCTTCTCCCGGTATGGCATTCAAGAGCACAATTGATGAGCTTTCAGGGTCTTCTACAACCAGTAAGGAGGATTATTCATCCCCCTTACCCCACCCCCGCAGCCATTTTTTGGTTCTTTCATGAAAAAGATGGACCCGTTTCATCATATCAGCTTTAGTTATTCCTCCATCAGTTGTAACAGAGGAAGGGGGAAAAAAGACGTTTCCACCTGCAACTTTTTTTTTTGCCCTGTGCAATTCCAATGACATTTTCTGAGTTTGTATCCGTTCCCCCCGAGATTCTCCCTGCCATTTTCCAGCAGCTAGGAGGACAGACGGTGGCATTTAGCAAGGCAGTCCATGGAACAAAATAGCAGGGCACAGAGGGCATAGATAAGGTTGCCAACTCCTGGCTGGGAAATACCTGCAGATGTGGGTTGGAGCCTGGGGAGGGCGGGGTTTGGTGTAAGCTTGCCAAGTCCCCCCGGGGGGCAGGGAAACCCCCACCCCAGAGGCCCGTTCCCCGCCACCAGCGGATCGGGCCCCAGGGGGAACCCCACCCCCAAAGCACGTGACGTGCACATCACCCAGAAGTGACGCGACCACACCAGGCACGCTGGGGGCGGGGCCACGGTCATCCGAGGGAAAACTCTATGGTTTTGTCATGACACTCTATGGTTTTGTCGCACTCTATGGTTTTGTCGCACGCACACACACACTCCCACAGCGGCACTGGAGTCCCCTGCTCCAGCGCCGATCCGACTTGACAACCATAGTTTGTTGAGGGGATGGACCTCTGCCGGGGATAATGCCGTACAGTCCACCCTCCAAAGTAGCCATTTTCTCCAGGTGAACAAATCTCCATCGTCTGGAGATAAGGTGTAATTCCAGGCGATCTCCACGTGTAGCCTAGGCATTAAGTAATCCAGGGAATGCCTTCGGAACACCTTCCTTCTTGAGGCTTGCCAATCTTACTGTTCTTTAGGTACCAGGTGAAAAAATACCTTTTAAACCCAGGCTTTAACCAAGGGGGTTCTCTCTTTGGGTCTGTTTTATGGTCTACTTCTGGCCTGGGGCTATTTTATCAATATCATTTTAGGTTGCTCAGTATGTTTGTTTTGTGCTGTTCTTGTGTCCTGTTTTGTTGTAACTGGTTTTGCTAAGAAGTCCTCATTTATGGGAAATAATGACTGTCCCTGAGCCCCATCACAAAAAGGGTTCAAAGGGTTACCCACACTTGTCGATGTAGGATAGACAAATGCTGAGCCAGTGAGTATAATTCATGTGAAGTCCTGGCCATCATAGACCTACTATTGTTCAGTCTCTTGCCTTAAAAAAACACAAGTCTAGCTCGCCACCTAGTGGTGTATAATACTAAAAGAGCTAGAACTTCTGGTTGCCAGACAATCGTAGGAACTCCTGGCTATACTGCACACAATGCCGTAAGATGATGACACTGTTTTTTTAATGGTTTTGTTTTAATATTTTTAGTTATAAGCTGCCTCAAATAGGTCATTTGCAGGGAGATGCTGTGGCTCTGTTTGGTAGAGCATTTGCTTGGTGTAGGTTCAGTGCCTGGCATCTCCAGCTAAAAGGCTCACACAGTAGGTGATGGCCAAGACTTCTAGTTAAGACCCCGGAGGGCCACTGCCAGTATCAGTAGACCGCATTGACCTCGATAGGCCAAAGGTCTGGTTCACTGTAAGGCAGCTTCATGTGGCATATGAGCTTTTCTGTTAATTAATTAATGCCATTGGGCATCTTGGTTAGCAGGAAAATGAGGCTACCTCTGTTACAGGAATGGTAGAGTCAGGCAAGGGTGCAGCTTGCGGAACCAGCACCACTCTATGATCTCCCCGCTCTATGATCTCTGCATGTGACATGATGTTCCATGACTGACAGCGCTCTTTTTGTAGCAGGAACTCCTTTGCATATTAGGCGACACACCCCTAATGTAGCCAATCCTCCAAGAGTTTACAGAGCTCTCCTTACAGGGGCTACTGTAAACTGTTGAACAGGGGTCGTTTCGTAGAAAAAGAGCGAGGGGAACTCATTAGCATAACTCATTAGCATATGCCACACCCCCTGACATCACCGGAAGTGTGTCATAAGGCCACACACCCCGCCCCCAACGGTCCTGGCAGAGCGTCGCCCCCAACATCGCTGACCCGATGATTTCACTTCTGGAAGTGATGTCAGCACATCAGCAACATTGTGCAGGGTAAGGATGCCAAGTCCATCTTCCACCCCCAGTGGGGGGCTTTGGGGGCGTTCCTGGAGGGGGCGGGGCATCCCTGATGTGATGACATCACTTTGGGGACGTCTGCCGCCCCCACCCGCCCGCGTGCCGGATCTCCAGAAACGGCAGTTCCCTGCACTTAAAGGAGCCGGCGGTTCCCTTTTAAGCGCAGGAGCCGGCGTTTCCCCTTTAAGAGCAGCCGCGTTTCCCTTTTAAGTGCACGAAGCTGGCATTTCCTTGCAAGCCTGATCTCAAGTGGAGATCGAGCTTGGGAGGAAACACGGGTTCCACACACTTAAAGAGAGAGAGAGGGGTGGCTGTGGGTGTTGGGGGTGGCCGGCGGCGGGTAGAACCCCCCAAAAACGGGGGGGGCCATGGCAAACCGGGGGGTGTTTGGCAACCCTAGTGCAGGGACATCTGTTTGGGGGGTCAGGTTTCCCGCACCGGCCATCTGGCCGGCAGCAGGCCACAGCCCACAGAAGCAGGGGGATTACCCACCCCCACCTGGGGACTGGCAAGCCTAACTGTATCTGCAAAGATGTTGTATTACTGCATTCAGTGCATGATCATTGTTGAGAAAAGATGGCAGGCAGTGCCCGGGGTCTAGGGGTCGGGACAAGTGTAGGGTTTACCTTTATTATCTCAGCAAGGGGGAAAGTGCTTAATGCCCATGTTGCAGCACTGGCCTAAATCTGCATCTTATTATTTACCAAGGCAGCACCCTGAACCCAGCTTAGCATGTCAGAGCCTGGAAACTAAGCAAGGTTGGCCACAAGTTCTATGAGGAAAGGTTGAAAGAGCTGGGTACGTTTAGCCTGGAGAGGAGACGAACGACTTCACGCCTCATACCCAGGCACCCCAGTTATGCGGGCGTGCTGTGTCGAAGTGCGGCAGCAGGCCTGGACCGGACACGGTTGTGTTTGGCAACCCTAGTGCAGGGACATCTGTTTGGGGGGTCAGGTTTCCCGCACCGGCCATCTGGCCGGCAGCAGGCCACAGCCCACAGAAGCAGGGGGATTACCCACCCCCACCTGGGGACTGGTAAGCCTAACTGTATCTGCAAAGATGTTGTATTACTGAATTCAGTGCATGATCATTGTTGAGAAAAGATGCCAGGCAGTGCCCGGGGTCAGGGGTCGGGGCAAGTGTAGGGTTTGCCTTTATTATCTCAGCAAGGGGGAAAGTGCTTAATGCCCATGTTGCAGCACTGGCCTAAATCTGCATTTTATTATTTACCAAGGCAGCACCCTGAACCCAGCTTAGCATGTCAGAGCCTGGAAACTAAGCAAGGTTGGCCACAAGTTCTATGAGGACCAGCTGGCTGCATGTGGAGGAGTGGGGAATCAAGCCCGGTTCTCCCAGATTAGAGTCTGCGCTCCTAACCGCTACACCAAACTGGCTCTCTTGAAATTAAATCGTAAGAGTTTCAATTTGAAAATAAATCGAAACTAAAATTTTGTTGAAATTAAATCAGAAGAGTTTTCGGCTAAACATGAGGAGGAACTTCCGACAGTGAGGGCGGTTCCTCGGTGGAACAGGCTTCCCCGGGAGGTGGTGGGCTCTCCTTCTTTGGAGGATTTCAGACAGAGGCTAGAGGCTGAGAGCAATGCTGCTTCTGTGAATTTAGGCAGATCACGAGAAGGGAAGGCAGTGCCTCGTTCTTGTGGCCCTTTCTGACACGGCCAGGAAATGCTGATCGCTGCTTTGGGCTCAGGAAGCAATTTTTCTCCAGGCCAGTTTGTCCGGGGATCCTGGTGGTGTTTTGTCACCTTCTGGGCATGGAGCAGCAGTCACTGGGGGGTGTGGGTGGGGGGAGGTATTTCTGAATTTCCTGCCTTGCGCAGGGGGTTGGACTAGATGACCGTGGAGGTTCCTTCCAACTCTGTGATTCTATGAATTAGTATTTGGATGGGAGACCACCAAGGAAGTCTAGAGTTGCAGTGTTGAGGAAGGCAATGGCAAACCATCTCCACTCATCTCTTGCCTGAAATGCCCAGTGTGGATGGGGTCCTCATGAGTCAATTGCGACTCTATGGCACAGTCTTCTACCCTGACCTAGATGGGATGGCTAGCCGAATTAATCAACTCTCAGAAGCTATGCAGGATCATTCCTGGTTAGTACTTGGATGGGAGACCACTATGGAAGTCCAGGGTCACTACGCAACAGCAGGCAATGGCAAATCACCTCTGAGCGCCTCTTGCCTTGAAAACCCTACGGGGTCACCATAAGTTGATTGTGACTTCATGGCAACATTTTTTTTAAAAACAAGGCAGAATACACTAGAGGTCCCAACACAAACCATCTAGAGTTTCATCCAGTCTGACCTTTAGTTGTTGCATCCATTAGCCGCGGCTGTTAAAAAGGACATTTCCCAGACATGATCCTGGTATTGCTTCCATCTCGTCCATGCTCTTCGTGGTTTGTATGCCTTTATTGCTACAATAGCAGGACAATATGTGTGCACGGGAGTGAAGAGGACCTTTGTGACCATGGAAACAGCCAGATCCAGGCTGTGTTGGAAGATGGGGCGAAAATAACCCCACGTGTTGCTAATGTGATAAGGAAGAGGCAGCCGCTGCTAAGAACCCAGGAGGGAACCTTCTTTTCATCCACGAAGCAACATTATTTTTAGTGTTTCGAATTGGTGGTGCTCGGCAGGGGGTACCTCTTCTCCTCTTCTTCTTCATTGCTTGCCAGGGCACTTTTGGCATTCTGATTGCCTTCTGGGAAGTTCGGAAATGCTAAAAAGCTACAAGTCAGAAAACAATTGTAGAAATCAGGGAGTTCCTGCACTATTTTCTTTCTCTATTCTCTTTCAGGAATGTATGACGAGCCATGCTGGAACGGACCGGTGGTCCCTCTAGTCTAGCCATATTAGCTGCTTTATTTTTAAGACTTGTCTTATTAACCCATAGCAAAGAATGTGATTCATCATCCCTGCCGCACGCTGAGTTGACATTTTCATCGTGCTGTCCATGACAACAATTCTAAGGGGGGATTCGAACCTGGTTCTCTTTCCTGGTTAGTCACCTTCACTTCAGGCCCCGTCATTGTATATGTAAAATTGAGGGTTTTTTCCCCCCAATGTGCATCACTTTACACTTATATTGATCCTAAGTTGCCAGACTGTTGCCCACCCACTGTTTGGAGAGACCCTCTCAGAACCTCTTACACAATGCCATGCTAAGTAGAGTTATCCAGGTCCTTCAGTGGACTCGGAAGCAGTGTTCCCTTCTAAGCTGAGTTAGTGTGAGCTAGCTCACAGTTTTTTAGCCACCGGCTCACACCTTTTTGTCTTAGCTCAGGAAGGATGGCTCCAGAGCCAACTAATTTATGCAGTAGCCACCATTGCTCACTCACAACTTTAATGCCAGCAGCTCACAAAGTAGAATTTTTGCTCACAAGACTCCACAACTTAGAGGGAACATTGCTCGGAAGAGTGGCCCTTTTCTTAGCACAGCACTCACAATCTCTTTTTGGCTTTCACCATCCTGATCAATTGAGTTTCATCCACAAACGTGGCCACCTCATTGCTCACCCAGGATTCCAGACCATTTATGAATGAATTAAACAGCACTGGTCCTAAGAGAGATCCCTGGGAGATTCCAAGGCTGTACATTGTGACACCTGGCCATTCACCCCCTCCTCTGCAATTCCTGTCATTTAACCAGTTAATGTCCTACAAGAACGTAAAGTCCATCTTGCCTCAACTAGGGCCAGGGCTTTTTCGGCCTTGGCCCATACCTGGTGGAATGAGCTCCCGTATGAGATCAGGGCCCTGTGGGCCCTTTTACAGTTCCCACAGAGCCTGCAAGACGGAGCTCTTCCGCCAGGCTTTCAGCTAAGGTGACAGGCGTCCTTCCTTTATCGGGCCTTGCATTCTGTATTTCACATGAGTGAAGTAATAATCAGTGTTGATGATTATATCTGCGGCTGTGGGCTGGCCAATCTCTGCAGCCTCGAGGAATCCCCAGGGCAAGTGGCTATATCACTTGATTTGATTGCCCTAGCCAAATCCTACTTACACTTGTCTCAGAAAATTAAAGTAGGGAGTGGGTAACTGCAATAACACAAAGGAGTAATCAAAACATTGGAAACATTGTGAATGAATAACCCACAGATAAAACAGAAAGATTTCTGTACAGCACACAACTCAAGATTGCCATCTAAGGGCTGCTTTGTATGCAGCATTTCTAGCATAATTCTTATTTATACCATAGGAATGGTATTGTATTTTATTAAGGTTTTTATTTTTAAAAAATTCTTTGCATATTGTATATCGGTTACTGTATCGGATGGGACCCGCCCTGAGCCTGCTATGTGGGGAAGGCGGGATAAAAATCTAATAAAATAAAAAAGAAGGCACGCCCTCTTCTTTCACAAATGCTAAGTTTACTCATTAGGTGAATGACTTTCTCAAAAAGCTTTTTTGGAAGTTCAAGTTAGCAACCTTGTTAATGCTCTCTAATAACCCCAGATGTTTAGTGAGGCAGGAGTTCTCTTTGCAGAAGCCACGCCGATTCTTCTTCAATAGGGCTTGTCACATTATACAGTTAATAATTCAATCTTTAAACATGATTTCCAGTTCTTTTTACAGAAAACGTAGGATTTAACCCAAAAGGTTGACACAAGTGTGTGTGTATAAATAAAACAAAGGGGCCATAGCTTAGTGGTAAAGTTCAGGTCTAAGATGTCAAGTTCAGTTCCTGGGACCAGTGTTCCCTCTAAGCTGAGCTAGGGTGACCTAGCTCACAGTTTCCTAGCCTCTGGCTTACACATTTTTGTCTTAGCTCAGGAAGGATGACTCCAGAGGGTCTGATTTGGCTAATTTCTGCGGTAGCCAAATCACTTGCTCACAACTTTAATGCCGGTAGCTCACAAAGTAGAATTTTTGCTCACAAGACTCCACAGCTGAGAGGGAACATTGCCTGGGACCTCCCACACAAATCATCTCCTAGGTAGGAATGGAAGTAACCCTAATAGCTCAGACTGGACTGATCTCATCAGAAACTGGAAGCTAAGCAGGGACGCGATACTCAGATGGGGGATGACCAGGGATAACAGGGGTTACTCTGCAGAGGAAGGCAATGGTAAACCATTTCTGCTCATCTCTTGTCCTCAAAATCCCATGAAGCAGAACTTCATGTGGTCACCATGAGTTGGTTCCGATTCAACAACACACTTTATCTTTACATGGAAATGACCTCTGTACAAAAGCCCTGTCTAAAACCCCGGGCATGGGGAGGTCAGGAAATAGGTACACTTCACCAGGGTCAGAGGGGTCTGCTCCAGGCCTCATTACCATGAAATAGTTATTTATGACGTTTGAGTTTTATTCTTAGATTTATGAGATTGTACTACTGGAAGGAATTGGGGAGGGGGGGGTGTATATAACAAATCAGTTGCTGCAGTTGGGCCTAAAAGATGCTCTGCCACGCTTCACATTGTTTATTTTTGGGTACCAGGAGATCAGGCGACCCAATTCAGCATGAGCTGCTTCAGATGCAGCCGCACTCAGAACAAATTAATTCAATCTCAGGTGGATCGGCTCATCTTTAGCGCTGACGGGTCTTTAGGCTTCAAGTTCTAAAACAAAGCAAAAACCCATCTTGGCAGGATAAAGGCCAGACCGTTCGTTTTATGAGAGGCCACCCACTGAATTCACATGATGGCTCTAATGCGATTACACACAGATCACAGCAAAACACGTGGTATGCTTATGGCTGGTTCTACAATGAGAGAGAGAGAGAGCGCAAAGATTCCTCTGAAGAAGAAATAACTTATTGACTCAGTTGCTGTTCTTCTGCTTTTCTTCACGGCCTTCTAGGGTTGCCACCAGCTCCAGGTTGGACGATACCTGGAGATTTTGGGGGTGGAGCCTGAGGCTGGGGTTTGGGGAGGAATACCAGTGGGGTGTAATGGCAGAGAGTCCACCTTCCAAAGCAGCCACTTTCTCCAGGTGAACTGATCTCTGGAGCCTGGAGATCAATTGTAATAGTGGGGGATCTCCAGCCATTACTTGGAGGTTGATAAAAAATATAACAAGAGGAGCACGGTGTGAATGGTAGAAAATATTTACGACTTAGAGGCTGGCGGTTGCCAGCCTATCTATGGCCTATGGATCTAAAAGACTATCTCCAATCTGGACTATCTCCTAAAGGACTATCGCCAGTTTGGTGTGAGAGCCAGTCTGGTGTAGTGGTTAGGAGCGCAGACTCTAATCTGGGAGAACCGGGTTTGATTCCCCACTTCTCCACATGCAGCTGCTGGTGTGACCTGGGGTCAGTCACAAGTTCTTTCGGAGCTGTTCTCTCAAGGGCAGTTCTCTCAGAGCTCTCTCAGCCCCACCTACCTCACAGGGTGTCTGTTGTGGGGAAGGGAAAGGATTGTAAGCCGCTCTGAGATGCCTCCGGGTAGTGAAGGGTGGGGTATAAATCCAATCTCTTCTCTTCTCCTTTTCCCATATGCCCCTGTGCATCAAGTAGTAGAGTCTTCAGGCTGCCACCTACTGTCTGTTCCTCCACTTCAGGTGGCAGAGTCTTCAGGCTGCCACCTACTGTCTGTTCCTCTACTTCAGGTGGCTTCCCCGGCATCAACAAGAGCCCGGTCATTTCCATTGTAGCCCCTACTCTGTGGCATGGGCTCCCTGAGGACATGCCATAGAAAGCAGGACCCTTATGTGGGGAGGGATGTCATGGTTGGGACGTCCCCTGCAAAGAGCCCTCCCGCTCTGTTCACTCCCCCCTCCTCCTGCTTCCAGCAGCCCCAGAGCAGGCAAGAGCTTTCCTGTCTGCCACCACCCTGTCAGCCCAGAAAACCCCTCCCTTTACACTTCCAAGGAACACCTCTCTGCTGGGTGGGACGGTGCTGCCCAAGTATAAGACCTAACTCAAGGGTCCTTTCTGCACTTGGATCTCATCCCTGGTTCATCAGAGTTCAACTCGGGACACAATACCTTGCATTTATCCCTGGTTATAACAGCATCCGTTTATTCCGGGACATCTTTATGGTTTTCATAAAATTAGAGGTTATGGCACCAGAGTGATAATGGGGTGCGCTGAAGTCAGAGGCTTAAAACAAAGCCCACACCTGACTAGGGTTGCACGGTCTGGGGAGAGGAGGGACTTCAGCGGGGTGCAGTGCCACAGAGTCCACCTTCCAAACTGACCATTTTCTCCAGGTGTAGTGATCTCTATTGCCTGGAGATCAGATGTAATAGCGGGAGATCTCCAGCCATCACCTGGCAGTTGGCAATCTGAGGTCCAGGGTAGCTGATCCTGACAGGGCTAATGGTGCAGCTTCCTAAGCATAATTAATTTTATCTTTAGGGTTTGCGCAGTGGGAAGGAGGAGACCAGCAAGTAGATTGCCCGGTGGCCTCTACGCAACCTTCTACAAAATGAAAGGCAACCACTACAGGCGTGGGTAGGGTTGCCAGCCTCCAGGTGGGGCCTGGGGATCTCCTGCTTTTACAATTGATTTCCAGCCGACAGAGATCAGCTCCCCCGGAGAAAATGGCTGCTCTGAAGGGTGGACTCTATGGCATTGGACCGTGCTGAGGCCCATCCCCTCCCCATACCCCGCCCTCTCCTGGACACCCCCCCCCTAAGACTCCAGGTATTTTCCAGCCCGGACCTGGCAACCAATGTTCCCTCTAAGCTGTGGAGTCTTCTGAGCAAAAATTCTACTTTGTGAGCGATAGGCATTAAAGTTGTGAGCATGCGATTCGGCAACTGCATAAGTTAGTTTGCTCTGGAGCTATCCTTCCTGAGCTAAGACAAAAATGTGTGAGCTGGAGGCTAAAAAACTGTGAGCTAGCTTACACTAACTCAGCTTTAGAGGGAACACTGCTGGCAACCCTAGGTGTGGGAGATTTCCCTTTGGCCGGCTGCTTCTGGTTCAGTGTGAGGAAGACTGATATAGGATCCTTTTAAGTTTCATTTTTAAAGTATGGTGTAGTGGTTAAGTGTGCGGACTCTAATCTGGGTATGATTTCCCACTCCTCCACTTGCAGCTGCTGGATGACCCTGGGCAAGCCATAGCTCTTGCAGAGCTGTTCTCTCAAGGACAGTTCTGGAAAGAGCTCTCTCAGCCCCACCTGCCTCACAGGGTGTCTGTTGTGGGAAGGGGAAGGGAAAGGAGTTTGTAAGCTGCTCTGAGACTTTGAGCGAAGGGAGGGGTATAAATCCAATCTCCTCCTCCTCCTCTTTCTTCACCTACCTACAGCTCATTCAGTTCATATGATTCGAGTGGAGTCCATAATAAAAAAATGTCATTCTCTATTGCCCTTCATCTGCTGTCTTGGGTCTTTCCTAGCTGAACTTCTAATGCAACTGAGTGTGCAGCTTTAAAAGCTTCAGAGAGAAATGTACTGGAATGCCCTGGAGGTTGTAAAATATTTTCCCCAGCGGTCTATTTAGTTGTTGGTGCTGCGGTCCTATAAAACTGAACGTAATACATGTTTGATGGAATTCTTGCTCATGCCAAAAATTGCCGGTGCCCAATTCTGAATAAAATTAAGGTGATTACAGGAATCAAAGCCCCTTTAGACCCACTTGTGGTCATATCGGGCAATCTAAAGGAAATAAGGGGAGGCGGAAAGAAGACAAATAATACATAATTTAATCATGGTAATCAGAACATTGTTAGTATAATACTTGGGGGGGGGACCCTGAAAGCTTTCTGCTTTTAAACCACCCTTCCTCTTAGGAGCTCTGGGAAGTCTAAATAGTTCTCCACCCCCACCCCATTTTGTCCTTACAACAAGCCTGCGAAGCAGATTGGGCTGAGAGAGAATTTTTGGCCTAAAAGTCACCTAGGGAGTTTCATAGCTGAATGGGGATAGCTGCTCTATCCACGATACCACATCAGTTCTCATCAAGCCTCTCAAGGGGGGGCGGGGGGATTGAAAGTTGGATCTTTCAAAGATGTTTAAGGCTTACCTGTGTTTCAAGATGAGAAGACAGTGAGCAAAACTATTTTGCTTGACGGAATTTCCAGTATTCGTTCAGCCGCAGTGAAACAATTAAATATTAAGAATGATATATTAGAATATACAGGGGTCATTTCCTGCCGGAGAGCACAGGAGCGGAGCAGCCCTCAGTTGGGCCATGAGGAGCAAGAAGCAGCCAGGTAAGTTGCAGAGCCCCCCACCGGCCCGCCTTCAGGTACAAGCTCTCCCTCCTTCGCGAGGGCAGATCTGCATGTCCCCCCCCCCATAGCTAGCAATCCAAAACAGTCCAGTGGAGCCTGAGCGGTGGGTGTTTCCTTCTGACACCCTTCCGGTGATGTCAGGGGGTGTGGCATATGCAAATAAGTTATGCTAATAAATGATGCGAATGAGCTCCTGCACTGCACCTCTTTTTCTGCAAAATGACCCCTGAAATAGACCTTCTTTGTGTTTCTATATTGGTCTGAATAGTTTTAACAGATTGCCTTAACTTTATTATCACAATGTACTAACACTAACAGACTTTTATTTATAGCTTTATCTGTATTTTTTTCATGACGCATCTTTTTGTGCATACACACACACAAATGGTTTTACAAGCTTCAGACGTACTATAGTCCCAGAGTAAGTGGTCTATGACAGGCCCATAGGTACAGTGGGGCATTGTGGGGCATTTTGGGGGCCCACCCCGTCAAATGCGAGGCACACCCCACAACAGCTGCTGTCTTTCTCCCCCTCCCTCCCCTCCTGTGACAGCCCCCACTTGAAAAACACCTTTTGAAGGGTTCCCTTTAAATGTTCTTCAAGCAGAGGCTGCCCATGCCTGACCTCCAAGCGGCAAAATCGCTGCTTGGCGTTCAGGGACGATGTGCGGGTGTCCCTCCCCCTCCCCCCTCCCCTGTTGCCCCACAAAGTTTCCCGATGCCCCACCGATCCAATTTTTGTGGCTACAGGGTAGGTCTGAAATATTAATATGGATTTGGACCCCATTTGTTTAATTTTTATCCCCTCCTTCCTCCAGGGAGCTCAGAGTGGCATATATGGTCCCCCTGATATTATTTTGACCTCACAGCATCCCTGCAAGGAAGGTTAGGCTGACAGTGACGATGTTGAGTCATGGAATATAGCTTCCATGTCTAACATTAGTTGTGAATACACTCAGGCGGGTAGCTGCGTTGGTCTGAAGTAGCAGAACAAAGTCCGGTTCTAGTGGCAGCTTTAAGACCAACGAGGTTTCATTCAAGGTATGAACTTTCATGTGCATGCACACTTCTTCAGGTACATTGAAATGGAAGTTACCCGTCGATATATATATAGTTGTGAATGGATTATGTTTCACTAAAGATACGTCAGCTTCTAAGTCTGCAGGATCAAGAAAACACCTCATCTGCAAACTGCAACTATCCCTGAACCTATTTATTTATTTACTTCACTTACACCCTGCCTTTCTTCATAACGGGGACACGCAGCAACTTACATCATTCTCCTCTCCTCCATTTTATCTTCACAAAACCATGCAAGAATGGTTAGGCTGCATGTGTGTGAATGGCACAAGGTAACCCACTGTGCTTCCATAGCAGAATGAGGATTTGAATCTGGGTCTCCCAGATCTTAGTCTGATATTAGCCACTATGCTGAACTAGCATTTGTGGGGTGGCTGATGATGAACAGGAGCAAGCAGCTGAGCCTGGGTTAGTCGTACAAGTCAGGTGGTTGCTGGCAGGTTTGGCCCCTCCTGCAGAGGTCAAAATAGGCCTGGAAAGGGCACTGTCCTCTGCCCCTCCCTTGTATTTACAGAAACCAAGGCTTGAAGACTGGCAATACCGTTGTGGTTGCCTAGCAACCTAAACAATGTCCACTGGGAGGGCATTAATTTCCCCAAAGTACAGATGCTCCTTCTACTATACCCCACAATGTATGCTTATGTTTATTAGACTTCAGATTGTTCTGCAAATGTGTCCCCCCACCCCAGGTTTGAGGAAAGGTCGGTCTCGTCTGTTCATGGCCTCAGTCTCTGGATTTCAGTATCCAGTATCCACAGATGAGGCCATGTTGAGAATTAGATACACTGACGAAGAAGGATCGTGGCAAGAACTTTTCATGTTGCGAAGGGACAAACACAGGATGAGACTTGGAGCAATCACTTTTGAATTAGCATTTTTTTTGGGGGGAGGGTGCTGTTGAAAGGGGAAAAGCAGCTCAGTTTTTGTAGATTCGGCAACCTTACCCTAAAATTTCCTTACCCTGCTTACAAATAGAGAATGCTTGCAAGAATGTATGAAAAGCTGAAGCAGGCTGAAGGTCAGGAATTCCACCCTTGGGCCTTAGAAGAGCTTGCTTAACTCTAGAAGGACACACACGATAAGCTCGAACCTCTCTGTGTTAGCCAAGCCTCTCTCCCCTCCACCTGTATTGTGGCATAATGGGAAGCAACCCTGCAATAGCAGGGACAGTTGAAGTTAAGTGAGCTGGCTGGGGCTATCAATGATGAACATCAACTGATCGATCGTTCCATCAATCATGAACATCTGGTCCCAACAATGACTGAGTGCACCTGCATTTGGAGACTAAGGGAGAAGGACAAAAGATGCAAATAACAGAGGAGGAAGGGGCCCTGGCTCAGTGGTAGAGCATATGCTTTATTTATTTATTTTATTTATTTTATTGTATCTATACCCCGCCCTCCCCACGAACGGACTCAGGGCGGCTCACATAGGGCACTAAGTGCATACGATGTACAAATTAAAGAATACAAAAATACAGATTTTATAAAACAGGTTAAAATCGATACTATGGATGCACATATAGACTCCTAACATCTTGTGTAGCAGGGGGAAGGCTGGGGTAATAGAAAGATGTTACCCAGCCCCTCAGCGGTCTCTCTCTATAAAGGAGCGGTGGTGTAAGTGGCCGTGGCGGCTCCTACTCATAAGCCTGGCAGAAGAGCTCCATCTTGCAGGCCCTGCGGAACTGCACAAGGTCCCGCAGGGCCCTGATCTCTTCCGGGAGCTCATTCCACCAGGTAGGAGCCGCCACTGAGAAAGACCTGGCCCTTGTTGCCACAAGCTTGGCCTCCTTAGGGCCCGGGGTCACCAGCCGGTGTTGTGACCCCGACCGAAGTGCTCTTTGGGGGATATATGGTACAGGTACAGGCTTTACAGGTAGAAGGTCCCTGGCTCAGTGCTCTGCATCTCCAGTTAAAAAGGCCAGGCAGTAGGTGATGTGAAAGGCCACTGCCTGGGACCCTGGAGAGTCGCTGCCAGTCTTAGTAGACAATACTGACCTTGATGGACCAAAGGTCTGATTCAGTATAAGGCAGCTTCATGTATTCAAGGGCCAGAGACACTATGGTGTCATTAGCCCTACAAAGGATGGAACGAATAGGGGCCAAGACAGAGTTCTGCCTTCCGTCATCAACAGAGCTCTCCTACCGAGCAGAATACTCAAGCAGCCCATCATCACCTAACTTTGGGCGAGTGATAATGTGAATAAAGTTATTTAGGATGTACAAATGTTTTCCATAAAGCTCCATTTCTTTTAAAGAATGCTTGCCTGGAACTCTCCGTCTGTTCACTGCTGGGCAAGGCTATTTTTGGGCAGGAACGCACAGGAACGGAGTTCCGGCTGGCTCCCGAGTTGGCCACACCCAGCAGGAACTCATTAGCATAATAGGCCACACCCAACAGCAGAAACTCCTTAGAATTGGCTACGTTAGGGGTGTGTGGCCTAACATGCAAAGGAGTTCCTGCTACAAAAAAAGCCCGTTTTGACAACAAACAAGGTCAACAGAATAAGAAGCGAAAGGTGGAAAGGTTGAAGTGCTTAGGGCTCTTTAGCTTGGAGAAAAGACGACTGAGGGGTGACATGATCGAGGTTTATAAAATTATGCATGGGAAAGAGCAGGTAGAGAAAGAGGTACTTTTCTCCCTTTCTCACAATACAAGAACTCGTGGGCACTCTATGAAACTGCAGAGCGGTCGGGTTAGAACGGATAAAAGGAAGTACTTCTTCACCCAAAGAGTGATTAACACATGGAATTCACTGCCACAGGAAGTGGTGGGAGCTACAAGCATGGACGGCTTCAAAAGGGAATTAGATAAGCATATGGAGCAGAGGTCCATCAGTGGCTATTAGCCACAAGGTATAGCTAGGGGCTCTGGGGCAAGTGATGCTCTGTCTTCTTGGTGCTTGGGGGGGTCAACAGTGGGAGGGCTTCTAATGTCCTGGCCCCACTGGTGGACCTCCTGATGGCACTGGTATTTCTGGCCACTGTGTGACACAGAGTGTTGGGCTGGATGGGCCTTTGGCCTGATCCAACATTGGCGTCTCTTATGTTCTTATGAAAGGTGGGTGTGGCTGGATGACCACACTTCTGGTAACATGGGAATGCGGCCTAATATGCTAATGAGTGGTGCAGTCAGGGGGTGTGGCCTAATAGGCTAATGAGTTTCTGCTGCTGGGTGTGGCCTATTATGCTAATGAGTTCCGGCTGGACTTTTTCTACAAAAAAAAGCCCTGCTACTGGGTATGAACCAGAGGCCAAATTACATGTTAAATTTTACACAGATTCATTGTGGCAACTTGTAGCTGTACTGTACCTGTGAGTCTCTGGTGGCAACTCCATGTACAAGTATCATAGGGGCCCAGTTTGGATCGGGATTGCAGAATGTGGGGGGGAGAGGCTCCTGCTTTCCTCCTGCATCATTTTCTAGAGATGAAACAGCCCAACGGGGGCATCATTTACCCTGCTGGGGGGCTGCATGTGCACTGCATACTTGCATGTGCAGTCCACAAGGGTGTAAGTAATGCCAGTTGCACAGTTAGGCACAGATAAACCTCTAAGCTAGCCTTGAATTTGCATCCACAAACGCAACAGCAGCCCAATGTCATCTCCCCACTGCTTCTTTCCTGGCAGGTACAAAAACTGTTGGAAGCTTTCCATTTGCCAGGGGAAGAGCTTCTGTGCTTACTTTTGCATAACTGAATCATACTTATATCTGAATCACGAAAGCTCGTCCCGTATCACAAATGCTGTTCGTCTTTAAGGTGCTACTGGCTCTTTTCTAGAATTGAATCAGTGTCAGGCTCCTTAGTCAGGTCACACCACACAGGGCTTCATAAGAAGATAACTGTTTATTAGTGGATCCAGCACTAAAGAACACGTGTACAGCTTGTGTCAGGAATGGCCGTCAGTACTAGGGCCTCTGACTTATAGTGAAATCAAACATTCCCCCTGTAAGCATGAACCAATGGATATATTTTGTATGCACGGCAAAACAAGCGGGCAAAGCAAAAAAGCTGTTAACTTTCCCAGCGGTGTAAACTGCAGCTGGAACTTCTACAAGGTCAAGCATAAGATAGTGCACAGTAGCTGAGCAGGAGAGAGCTGAGAACGAGAAGGAGGGTACCCCTCCACATTCCAGATCTATGGCAGGGCTACCTGACAATCAGATTGCAGAATCCAGTGCATCTTTGTACAGAACTCTGACTATATTTGGGAAGTGGGAGGCACAGATCAGGATAGCACAGTGGTTAAAGAGCGTAAACTATGACCCAGAAAGGCCCAATTTGTTTCTTGCCTCTGCTGTGAACTCAACAGGTGGCCAGAGGGTGTAGCTACATGTTAAATTTCCCCTAGGTATGCCCTGAGTTGTGTTTACAGATGTGTTTCGGGAACTCGATGCTTCCCAGGCCCACGAGGGCAGAATTCAGATTGGGACTGCAACACACAAGGACCCCCTTGTGCCATTTTCCCAAATGGAAACAATCCCAGGATGTCATTGTTTCCACCAATGGGGAAGCCAACACGTAGCCCTATCCTCACACATGCCGCTTGCAGGTGGGCAGAGGGCAGTTTCCTAGGACTGTTTCAGGACTGGAAAATGGAACGGGAGAAAGTCTAAGCCCCTTTCCCTCATACACTGCAGTGAATTGGGCCTCTAAGCACCTGGGGAGCAACGTGGATTTCCCAGACCAAGTCTGTGATCCAACTCAGGGACATATCCAGGAAAGATGGATCACGTATTTAGGCCTTACTGGACAAATTAGTATTTCTCAGCCACTGCTTCCCAGTCTTCAGTATTCTAACTTATCTTTCTCCCTGACCTGTTCATGGAATTTTTGTTGCATGGAGAAGTATTTCAGTCGTGTGACACCCCCCCCCCACTCCGTCTAAAGTGGTGCGGGTCAACAATGGCTTCACCACCTTATCTGCTCTGTTTGAGAATTAAGACATTGTTATGGGAAGCAGTCACTGATCACTACAGATGGTGACTGCAGCCATGAAATTAAAAGACGCCTGCTCCTTGGGAGGAAAGCTATGGCAAACCTAGACAGCATAATAAAAAGTAGCGACATCACCCTGCCAACAAAAGTCCGCATGGTCAAAGCAATGGTATTCCCAGTAGTCATGTATGGCTGCGAGAGTTGGACTATAAGGAAGGCCGAGCGCCGAAGAATAGATTCTTTTGAACTATGGTGCTGGAGAAGACTCTTGAGAGTCCCTTGGACTGCAAGAAGATCAAATCAGACAATCCTAAAAGAAATCAACCCTGACTGTTCCCTGGAAGGCCAGATAATGAAACTGAAGCTCAAATACTTGGGCCACCAAATGAGAAGGGAGCACTCACTGGAGAAGACCCTGATGCTGGGAAAGATTGAAGGTCAAAGAAGACAGGGACAGCAAAGGATGAGGTGGTTAGACAGTGTTACCAATGCAACGAACATAAAATTGAGCAAACTCTGGATGACGACAGAGGACAGGAGGGCCTTGCATGATATGGTCCATGGGGTTGTGAAGAGTTGGACTTGACTGTGCGACTGAACAACAACTGGATTTTTAAAAGCACTATATTATTTATAATAATGTTGCAAATTAAATATCTGCTGCGAGCCAATGGCCCACTCATTTTTCTGCTGACACCTAGTATATCTGGCTATTTGGAGCAAACGTCCCTGCATAATTCTGTGGAAGCCAACATACTCTTCACATTATTGCTGATTCATCACTAGACTGTTAGCTGCTATTCAGGACTTGGAGCACAGAAAGAGAAAGCCATTAATGAGAGAGTCCAAAGAGCAATTAATAATAGTTATTCTTGGTCCTTCTCCTTGCTGCCCCAATTAGTATGTGCTTCATTTTACAAATTTCCATTTCACTTAATTAAACTCATTCTTGGTTCAGAATCTTGCTGACATATCCTTCCTCTCTAAAAATAACCGCCATGCCACCTTCTGTGCGGGTTTTTTTTTTCCATTTTAGCCAGGAGTCTGTGATTTATTTCATGTCCTTCAAAATGGGCATAAAGAAATGTGCATCAGATTTCCCAGCAGTCTGCTTCATTTATTTGCTTTAACTCTTTAAAAATGTATAGATCAGCCATAACAAAAAGGTGAAAATACCACCCTGCGAGTTCCAAAGTCAGAATTGTATTTATTTACATATTAAAACATTTATAACCCACCTTTCCTTGTGGTGCAAAGAGTGATGCTGGTAGTTGAATAACACTTTCCCCCCTTCACCTTCTCTCTAGTACTTAGTACCTGCTGCAGGTAACAAGTAAAGACAGGGAGATGGTAGATTTGTCAAGTAGTATTTAAAGGGGAAACATTCCTTTTCCAATGGCTCCCACTACTGAAACATCTTAGGGGCTACTCATCTCAAAACACTGCTGTGTGGAAAAATGATTATTTCTCTATTGTCTTATTCCATTGATCCCTTACATTCCTGAGGTACAACACCAATACGTTATATTGCATTGAGTACTTATTGTTCTGGCTGACAGGTTATATTCTTATGTAATTGCTTCCATACTCAATCTGATTCCAAAGTGGTACTCGTAATTATACTCTCTCCAAATGTGAAGTTTGTATTTTAGATCACTTCAGTTGTAGCATAATTGTTTGCCCATGTGTTACTGTTCTGTATACATATTTTTATGGAATTTGCTCAATAAAAATCCAAAACTTTAAAAAGTTGTTATTTAAAGGGATTTTGAGTCACCTGTGAACAGCTATATTTAGGTTGCCAGGTTTCTCCGCTGCCCCCGGACCAATGGTGGGGGATAGAGGGTTAGGGTTTCCAGATCCAGGTTGGGAAACTCCTGGGGATTTATGAATGGAGCCTGGGGAAGAAAAGGACCTGACCATATGAATAGGAAGTCCATCAATGGCTATTAGCCACAAAACATAGATAGGAACTCTCAGTCTGGGGCAAGGGATGCTCTGTATTCTTGGTGCTTGTGGGGGGGGGCAACAGTGGGAGGGCTTCTAGTGTCCTGGCCCCACTGCTGAGCCTCCTGATGGCACCTGGTATTTTTGGCCACTGTGTGACACAGAGTGTTGGGCTGGATGGGCCACTGGCCTGATCCAACATTGGCTTCTCTTATGTTCTTACTAGCAGTAAAGCCCGTTGTGAAAGCAATACAACGAGATCTAGAAAGACTGGGCGGGACTGCACAAAGCAGCCAGTCAACCCAGCTGACTGACAGTTCAAGCGTCCATACACCAAAGGAGTGCATTTTAGAACTTTGGCACCCACTACTCAATTATATATAAGGAGAGATAGTGCTCCCAATAGAACATTTAAAAAAAAAAAGAGGAGAGATTGCGCACCGGGGGGGGGGCGCGAAAAACCGGTCACTGGAGGAAGCGCTATGGGGCATTTTACACAGCCCACTGTAGCGATTCAGATCCAGAAGAAGGGATTGAAGACCTGAGGAAAGCAGTTTTCGTCAACAATGCCTCAGACACGTTTCTAAAACGGGAGACAACCAGCATTGTATGAACAGGTAAATATATTCTGTTAACAGCCAATTACTAAAACGGGTCTGTCTGAAATGACAGGGGGGAAAAACATTACTAACCAGTTCCTGAAATGGAAAAGATAGGCTGTCTGAAATGAGTAATGTAGCACCCCCAATCTCCAGGCATGCTGAATCACTCATTTGAACACCCCAAACCCCACTCTCTTCAGGTTCCTTCCCCAATATCTCCAGGTATTTCCCAACCCAGACCTGGTAACCTAAGCATACCCCAGTTCTTGCAACTTTCTCTTTGTGTTTGGCATGGATATCCACAACTGCAATGAGCAATTACACCATACAGTCCTCTGAATGCATATTTACTGTAAAGAACCATCAGGCAAGGCTTTGTCATAGAAACAGCCTACTTATCCTGTGAACTCATCCCAATTAAAATTGAAGAGCAACAATGCCTAAGAATCATCTCTCTTCCTAGGCAGGGTGATGTGCATTTCCACAAAATCTTACCCAGGCCTGGCATTGGTGCACATAAACCATAGCAGCAGCAGCCCTGGTTTAAGAGGAGGAAAGGAGGGATTCAAAAAGTGCCTCTGTATAAATACATTGTCTTGACAATTAACTCAGTGACAGAGGGGGAGATAGCAAGGGAATGGGTAGAAAGACACCCCACTCCATTCCCCCCCATTAAGCACTGATGCCATTGTAAAGAGGTAACACAAAGCACGGGGGTCAAAACCACCTTCTTTGCTGGAGGAATATGTCCAGCTTGCACCATAAGAACACAAGAAGAGCCCTGCTAGATCAGACCTGTAGTCCATCTAGTCCAGGATCCTGTCTCACACAGCGGCCACCCAGTTCCTCTGGAGGGCCAATGACAGGGCAGAGAGGCCAAGGCCTTCCCCTGATGCGGCTTCCTGGCTCTGGGCTTCAGAGGCTTAGTGCCTCTGAATGTGGAGAGGTTCCCCCTTGGTCACCATGGCTAGTAGCCATTGATAGACTTATTCTCCATGAATCTATCTAATCCCCTTTTAAAGCTGTCTATGCCTGCAGCCGTCACCACATCCTCTGGCAGCAAATTCCACATTTTAATCACTCTCTGTGCAAAGTAGTACTGGTATTTCCTTTTGTCCATCCTGAACCTACTGCCCATCAGCTTCACTGGATGGCCTCGAGTTCTAGTATTTTGGGAGAGGGAGAAAAAGGCCTCTTTGTCAACTCTCTCCAGCCCACTGCAGAATTTTATAAACCTTTATCATCCCCCCCCCCTCCCCGGGTCATCTCTTTTCTAAACTGAAAACTCCTAGACGCTTCAGCCTTTCCTCACAGGGAAAGTGCTCCAGCCCGCTGTTTCCTCTTGCCCTCCTCTGTCCCAGGGGATCAGGAAGAGGCAAAAGTCCTCATGGCCAAAGGCCAGCATCAAGGCACACTGACCCAGCCATACAAAAGCCATTGATCTCACAGGAACTAGAGAGCTACTGAGCCTATTTATAGGTGCTGTAGCTTCCTGCCGCTGTAAGCAGCAGCCTGAAGTCTGCAGGCACTTGCAGTAGGACCCTGTCCAAGCTCCTGCAAAGACTCACAATGTACCTTGGTCTTCTAATGTCTTGTGGGCAGAAGAGAAGCTAGCCGCACACACTGCTATCTGAGCTGCCACCTGGGCTTTCTGCCTTCGCCACTCCTGGGGCTTGGGGGTGACTGTGGGGTCCCTGGTGATAAATGGATCTCTTCAGGGGGCTCCATAGTAGCCCGTTTCTGACCCCGGCCTTGCTCATGGGTTATCTGGGCTTCTAGGCTTGAAGCCATGGCTGGCTGCATTATCTCCTTATGACCCTGTGTAATGTATTGAAATGATTACATGAATCACCTCATAGGACTCCCATGTTAAGCTTCGAGCCAGGCCAGGGCTCCTCTGAGCGAACTTCCTATTGGTCGCTTCGTAACAGCGACCAATCAGAACGGTACCATTCCCTAGGAGGGAAAGACTCCCATTGGTCCTTAACTAAGCAATCTCATTGGTTGTTAATTGTAAATAGGCGTGGCTACATTAGCCCGGTTATGTTTAAAAGGAGCATAAGCTCCCACTGTTTTCTGTTCTGGTTTCTTACTGAGTTAGTGCTTGTTCGTTACTTCCAATAAAGCTGAATCACTTGCTGAATCACTGTACGAGTCCTTTTTTGCGCCCGATAAGCAATTGCCAAACATCATGTCCCCACGCATGCTTAGATGGGCGATATTTTTGCAGGCTTATGATTTTGACTTAGAGCACCGGCCTGGGAAAGCGATTGGGCATGCGGATGCCCTCAGCCGGTGCCCGGTGCCGGACATTGGCGCAGACCCTGCCCCCGCCTGTGAGGTCTTGGCAATTGAGGAGCTTCCTCGACCCCCGGTATCATCCAGGGACATTGCAGCACACACGGCCAAGGATAGCGTGCTGTCCCGAGTATTAAACTGGGTTTGGAGGGGGTGGCCGGTTGGAAGCGTTGAACCGGAGTTCGGCCCTTACAAAAGCCGTCAAAATGAACTATCCATTTCTAAGGGCTGTGTATTATGGGGGAACAGGGTGGTGGTTCCTGACAAACTCAGGACGAGAGTGTTAGAGTCGCTGCACGAGGGTCACCCCGGTATGGTACACACCAAAGCGTTGGCCAGAGGGTATGTCTGGTGGCCGGGGCTGGACAAAGAGATCGAAGAATGGGTACGAGGGTGTCCCAAATGCCAGCAAGTCAGACCCGATCCCCCACAAGCTACACCCCAAGGCTGGGAGTCATCTGGTAAACCCTGGGCCAGATTGCATATAGATTTTGCTGGCCCTCTCCAAGGGCAAATGTTCCTAATTGTGGTGGACGCTATGTCCAAATGGCTGGAGGTCGTGCATATGAAATCGACCACATCACTTGCTGTGATCCATGCGCTCCGCCGACTTTTTGCCACCCACGGGTTGCCTGACGTCATCGTCAGTGACAACGGGCCTCAATTTGTGTCTGAGGAATTTAGGCTCTTCCTCACGAGTAATGGCATACGCCAAATGACTTCGGCCCCTTTCCATCCGGCATCTAATGGCCAAGCCGAACGGATGGTCAGGACGGCCAAAGAGGCCCTGGGTAAAATGGACGAAGGGGACTGGAGCCAGAGGCTGGGCTCCTTTCTTTTGCTGCAGCACACCACCCCCTGTAGTGCTACAGGCCGTAGTCCGGCCGAATTGTTAATGGGGCGGAGACTCACGACCCGTTTGAACCGAATGCACCCAGACCTCACAGAAGATCAGTCCGAGCGTACCACTGCGCAACCGAAGGTGCGCATGTTTGAAAAAGGGGACAAGGTTTTCGCACGAAATTATGCAAACGGGCACTTGTGGCTTCCTGGGGTTATATCCGACTCTGTGGGTACTCGAATGTATGTGGTGCAGTTAGCTGACGGTCGAATATGGCGGCGCCACATAGATCAGTTAAGGAGACGTTGGGCTAGGGACAGCGCTGACTCTCCGACGGCTGAATCCCCTGATGTCGAGTGGACACCCCCAGAGCAGGCGGTGAGTACCGAAAGGCCCGGTACTGTCCCCGAGTCAGGGCAGAACCCTGTGTGCGGGGCTGAAATCCCAGTCGAGTCTGTGCCTGATCCAGGCTGTAGTGAACCCCACTCTGACCCACAACCTTGTCTGCCCGTGGAGCCTGCACCGCTCCGCAGGTCCCAGCGTTCGCGGCAAATGCCGACTTATCTGAAGGACTATGAGTGTAAATACTGTTGGAATAACTGATGTACAAAGGTTGATTGTATGTATGTAAATAATAAAACAATTGGGATGATGGCTTAACTTAGGGGGGAGGAATTGTAATGTATTGAAATGATTACATGAATCACCTCATAGGACTCCCGTGTTAAGCTTCGAGCCAGACCAGGGCTCCTCTGAGCGAACTTCCTATTGGTCGCTTCGTAACAGCGACCAATCAGAACGGTACCATTCCCTAGGAGGGAAAGACTCCCATTGGTCTTTATTCTAGCAATCTCATTGGTTGTTATTTGTAAATAGGCGTGGCTACATTAGCCCGGTTATGTTTAAAAGGAGCATAAGCTCCCACTGTTTTCTGTTCTGGTTTCTTACTGAGTTAGTGCTTGTTCGTTACTTCCAATAAAGCTGAATCACTTGCTGAATCACTGTACGAGTCCTTTGTTAGCGCGATCTAACACCCTGCGAGTTGGAAAAATCACAGGGTGAAGAAGAAGAAGAAGAAGAAGAAGAAGAAGAAGAAGAAGAAGATATTGGATTTATACCCTGCCCTTCACTAGCCAAAGGAGACCCTCAGAGCAGCTTACAAACTGCTTCTCCTTCCCTCCCTACAACAGACACCCTGTGAGGTAGGTGGGGCTGAGAGAGCACGTTCGAGGACTGCTCTTGAGAGAACAGCTCAGAGAGAACTTGTGACTGGCCCAAGGTCAAACTAGCAGCTGCATGTGGAAGAGTGGGGACTTAAACCCGGTTCCCCCAGATTAGAGTCCACGCTCCTAACCACTACACCAAACTGGCTCTCCAGGGTTTCGATCTCTGTGTCCTTGTCCTCTGATGGGTACTCATAAGGCACAACCCTGACAGAGTGGGTGTGATCTGTTATTATTTTACTTGGGCCAGCAGCAAATCTCTAATGCAGGGACTTTGCCCAGCCACGGTACTTGAGAGCCTTCAGCTGGGGATGCTGGGCTATGGTCGTAGGGTTGCCAGCCTCCAGGTGGGGCCTGGAGATCTCCCAGAATTACAACTGGTCTCCAGATGATCAAGATCAGTTCCTCTGGAGGAAATGGCTGCTTTGGAGGGTGGGCTCTATGGCATTGTACCCGTCTGAGCACCCTCAGCACCTTCCGAGGCTCCACCCTCAACTTTCCCGGAATTTCCCGACCTGAAGTTGGAAACCCTAGACCTGGTTCCATAAGTAAGCAAAGCATAAACTGTTGTACCATTGAGCAGTAGGAAGAATGTGTCCGTTATGTAAGCTGGATCCAAATCTATCATGTAGACAAGGGACGGCTCTCAAGTCTGTGACATTCCTCCAAAGACTCTCACAGTTGTGTGCCCTAGATGACGAATCCCCAAATTTGCATCTCCGTCGTTATGTTTTCTCCGGAGCCTATTTTATAACCTGTCAATTAGTAGCTTTTTAAAAAAGTACAGTGCTGCTTCGATGTTAATCTCGGGCTTCCACCTTCCTGCCTTCAGCTTGGTTGTCACCGTGAACGAAAATTTGTCTGAGAAGCAAGAGGTGATACAATCCCTTGATGAGTGGTGATTAAAATGATAGAACTCTATAGCAGAGCTTACCCCTGCTTATTATTAAAGCCATGCTTGGCGCCCGCTGAAGTGCTCTCTGCAAACTCTTATGAGGGTCACGCGAACTGCAAAGCAATTCCAACAGCTTGTGTTTCACAACCTGTACGGAATCACAATGCATTCTGGGTCGGTCTGCCAACCTCCAGTTGGTGCCTGGAGATCTCCTGGGGTTACCGCTGATCTCCAGGGGACAGAGATCTGTTCACCTGGAGAAAATGGCTGCTTTGGAAGGTGGACTTTATGGCATTGTACCCCCACTGAAGTCCCTCCCCTCCCCAAACCCACTCTCCTCAGGCTCCACCCCCCCAAAAATCTTCAGATATTTCCCAACCCAGACCTGGCAACCGTAGTTCTGGACCAGGAGTGGGATTCAACCACCTTTTCCAGTTACGCTGGTGACGATCGGGCTTTCATGGACAAAACCATGTAGGATGTGGACAGGATGAAGGAAGAGGACTGGGCAACCTCTAGCAGAAAAAGATGTCTGGATGTCTGGGTATCTGCAAGGCTCAGGGGTCATTTCCTGCAGGAGCGGAGCTCCGGCAGTAAAGAGCCCAGGGGGCGGGCACATGCAACAAGCCCCACCCCCTGCTCCCAGCAGCCCTCAGTCAGAGCAAGAAGCAGCCAGGTAAGTTGTAGAGACACCCCCCCCCGGCCCCCCAGTCCAAAATAGTCCAGTGGCACCTTTAAGACCAAGTTTTATTCAGGTACAAGCTCTCCCTTCTCTGTGAGGACAGATCTGCACGTTCCCCCGCCCCCAATAGCTAGCAATCCAAAACAGTCCAGTGGAGCCTGAGCGGTGGGTGTTGCCTTCTTCTGACACACTTCCAGTGATGTCAGGGGGTGTGCAAATAAGATATGCTAATGAGTTACGCTAATGAGCCCCTGCACCTCTTTTTCTACGAAATGACCCCGGGCAAGGCTACAGAGGAAGCTCTTGCCAAGAAGCTTAGTACAGGATCCCACAAAGTTGCACAATGCAACACTGATTGGGTATCTCCAAACCGATCATAAAGTGTGCCTGCACCTCTTGGGTTTGTGCTGACATTGTCACTGTGCTGGGACCTGAAACAGAATCCTTAGCCTGAAGGCAGACATAATAGAAAAGGAGAAATGGAAAAGGGGTGGCGTTGGGAACAATTGTGTAGGATTTCCATTACCAGTAATGCATCTAGTGCCATAGTTCTCTTCTCTCTCTCTGTTTTTGGCAGCAT
>NW_015161478.1:262687-267305 GCF_001447785.1 Gekko japonicus | reverse complement strand
ACATAAATAAACCCATCATGTCGCAACATTACTGTATAAACATGAATATAAACTGTGAGTGCAGATACATACATCACAATGTCGTCTATTAACTTGCCAGCAGGATCTTGGTATGACCATATCTTAATTCAAGGTATAGCATTGATGAAAACGAAGTAAAAATGACCGAACTAGCTGCCACATTAATAGCCACGGCACGGCTTTCTATTGCTGCCTCATGGAAAAATCCTGATCCTCCTTCCATTGCTCAATGGAGAAATAAATGTTGGGACCACTTTGTGATGGACAAAGTAGCAGATAAATACGAGTCCCACACACAAGGGTATGCGGGGTCCCATTCCAGATTCATTCGAAAATCACAAGAAAGTGACAAGGATATGGCCATCGAGCTTTCTGAGCTGAATGCTGCCGCCTTCAGCTTCTGCCACTGCCATGATCTTGACCGCCGCTGCCACAGGGCCCCATACCTACTCAGGTAGGCCCTGTTCAACACACTTGGAGCTCCTCAGAGCCCAAGCATGAGACAATGAATGGTTTGGACGGGAGAGGAGCCTGGCCTATAGAGGGCCAGCTCCACTCCCCGCCCAAGTTGCAACACCTGGCGTTGCAATGCTTTTGCCATCCCATCCTCCTCCGGGGTGGCAAAATGGCCCCCACCCTCCAGCGGCCTTGCCGGGAGGGTGGGGAGCCCAATACTGCCAGGGGTTTCCTGAAAGTGACATCACACTGTCTCTGCCCTTCCCCATTCCCATCCCCCTTGTTTCCCACTGCTTGTGAGGCTGGACTTGTATCCTACATATTGTTGGCAGAGTAATTAACACAGCAACAGTGCACAACCTGACTAAAAAGCAGATAAAGGTTTATTTAGGAACTAATATAACTGATAGGAAAGAGGAGAGAGAGAGAGTTAGGTTCCTAATTACATCTCTAACTGAGAGGAGAGAGTAAAATCAAATGTGGCACTTCCGAGAAGAAGGGGGAAATTTCCCTCAGAGTAGCAATCTGGAGACAGACAAGGAATGGCCCTGAACAGGAGAGAGACGGTGCTGTCCTCACTATCCTATCTAACTGTCTTCTTGCTGCCCCCTTCAGGGTCTTCTTCTCTGTACACCAGACAATGTCTTCTCAAGGTCTAGTGTACAAAGCCCAGAAGATACATCTTCTTACAGAGAATTTTAAACTTTTCTTGGAAAAAAAATCACTTGCTAAGTGCACAAAGCAGCTCACAAACCTTTGTTCATGATGACTTTTGTCTGTTTCGTGGTTTGTGAAGTGAAATGACCACTGAAATTTGCAAACTGCAGCCTGGCCATGAACATTTAAGGCCGTTCGTGAAGGATCATGAGGTGCAAAAAGCAGGGATTTTAACCCCTGCTTTGTCCTGCTCATGAAAACCACCTAAACATCCCCATGAAAGCCACCAAAAGATCAGAAACAGTTGAGCCATGGGGTCAGCCCAGTCACATGGCTCGGGTGTTTCAGGCTCAAAACAGCTGAACTTGCTCCCAAGTCTCAGCTTTTAAAGGGGCTTTCTTGGGCAGTGCTGGTTGCGGGAGTAGGCTGCTCAGTTGTTTAGATTGGAAACACCTGAGCCATTGGGTCTGCCTACACCCACAGCTCAGCTGTTTGGAGTGCAAAACAACTGAGCCACAGGAGCAGTCTGCCCCAGTGGCTCAGCTTTTTTGAGGCATGAACTCCACAATCCCAATTCAGTTTGTATGCAAGCTGAATGGGTACGTGCGGTTTGTTGTTCTGTTCATAGTTCGCCCACAAACCATTGACTCAATTGCATTTTTGTGGTTTGTGCCCATCCCTAATCATAACAGTGGTTGATCATGCTCACTTCAAATACAAGGCCTAGCAATCTCTCTGTGTTCTCATGCCTGGTACAGTATGTTAAAATGCAAAGGAATGAAGCACACAGTTAAACACAAGTTTCCACCAGTTGCTGAGAAAGACATCTCCCTGGGGCTGGTATGGATATGAAGTCCAGAAAAAACTGAGGAATCCTGACACATCCCTTATGTGAAGGACAAAGCACAAAGCATCATGGAAGACCTGTATGGCTCCCCACAGAAAGAAGTATCTCATGGCCTCAAACTCCCACGGATTTGTCACCATCTAGATCTTCTCAAATAAGATCTTGGTCTGTTTCTGGTAAGCAAAAAATGGATTGTATAAGTTTCACATGGCATTGTAGTCCTCAGTGGCATTGTAACCACTTTGGTCTCACTCTGTGTAACTCCTAAACCTAGACTAAATAAACTGACTTCTTAGTAGAACGAAGAATGCCAAGCTTTCTAACAAAGTCCTTTTAATGAACACAACATAGATGTCATTCTGGTCAAACATTAGTGTCAGGGCCTGGATGAAATTTTCACCGCTGTCATCATCGGGAGCAACACTCCCAATCCAGAGTTTCAGAATTTCAGCATTTTATTATGGTTGCTAGCCCAGCCACATACAAATATTTATAATAAAAGTTTTTATGAACATACATAATACTAAATATGCAAAAATAAAAATATTAGAATTTAAAACCTAATTAAAATACAGTTTCGATAACATCAGTATCAGTGCACAAAAGGTAGCTACTTGATAAGTGATCTTAGAGTTCTTTTCAGATAAAAGGTGATCAAGCCTGGCTTTGTTTGTGCAACCAGGAATCTTATCCAGCAACAGAGTAATGATCGTCAAATAAGCCTCTTTATGTTGCAGGCAACTAAAGAACATACGAAGACAGGAGGGCCTGGCGTGATCTGGTCCATGGGGTCGCAAAGTGCCAGACTCAACTGTGTGACTGAACAACAAAAAAAGAACATACGCTCAATGGACTTGAGCTCCCTTAATGGGCATGTACATAACCTTTCTAGGAAGGGGATATTCTTATAGCTGTCTTCAAGCACTGCAGAGGGGAATGCAGAACTCCTTGCCGGGATGAACGCCCTTCTAAAACTGTTTACTACCGAAGAAGACAGGTAAGCTGCTGGCAAAACAGTACATTTGACATTTGACAGTGCAATAAGGTTTGGTACACTGACTGTGTCATGTAGGCATTCTATATCTTCAATTCTCTGCTTAATTAATTAGCCTTTTTGCTTGCTCAATTCCACAAGATAAGCGCACCTGTGGAGAGAATGCAATTCTGTTGCTATGTCTTTGAACAGCCTTGAGCCAATTAGACTGATTATTTTCTTGAAAAATCAAAGGGAACAGGCCTTGAGGGTTAAGATGACTTTTTAACCACATATAGATGGATAGGATACCCGAATCAACAAGCAAATATTTTAATTAACGGGAAATTAACAGAAGCAATTTCAATCAAAAAAGGAACATGTCAGGGATGTCTCCTATCACCGTTATTATTTATATTACCAATAGAGATTTTATCTATAGAGATTGGACAAGATGATTGAAATAAGGGAATAAAAACAGATTATGTAGAGTTCGAAATGAAAAGACGATGTGGTCTTAACAGTCCTGGTTCCCCAAAAATCGTTACAACATGTAATGGAACATATTGATGTGGTTGTGGAAAGGTGGGTCTGCTCCTAAGTTTGCATATTTTTGGAAATTACATGCATTGTATTGGAATAACCTTAAAGGCTATCAGGATGTGCAAGAACAGAGAGTGGAATTTGTATGAAAGATGTTTATCTTTATTTAGAGTTTGGGAAAGGATGTTATGTGAAACCTCTATTTAGGTTTATAGCACGGTGGTGGAGATAAAGAAATTAGTTAGAGAGCTAGAGACAATGGTCAGTAGTGTTATTAAAGTATAAGAAATCAGATTGATAAAGTATAAGAAATCAGAAGTCAGATTGAGGGAACGAGAGAGGAGGTCCTAAAACTGATAGACAACTTGAAAACTGATAAATCACCAGGCCCAGATGGCATACATCCGAGAGTTCTGAAAGAACTCAAATGTGAACTTGTGGATCTCCTGACAAAAATATGTCATCTTCCCTTAAAATCTGCCTCCATTCCTGAGGACTGGAAGGTAGCTAATGTCACTCCCATCTTTAAAAAGGGTTCCAGAGAAGATCCGGGAAATTACAGGCCAGTCAGTCTGACGTCGATACCGGGTAAATTGGTGGAAACCATTATTAAGGAAAGAATTAGTAGGCACATAGATGAACAAAACCTATTGAGGCAGACTCAGCATGGGTTCTGTATGGGAAGATCTTTTCTCACTAACCTGTTAATGTTCTTTGAGAGGGTGAACAAACATGTGGACAAGGGGGACCCAATAGATATTATTTACCTTGACTTCCAGAAAGCTTTTGATAAAGTTCCTCATCAAAGGCTCCTAAGTAAGCTCAAAAATCACGGAATAAAAGAACAAGTCCTTTTGTGGATCAAAAACTGGCTAATTAATAGAAAACAGCGAGTGAGTATAAATGGGCAATTTTCTCAGTGGAGGGTGGTAAGCAGTGGGGTACCGCAGGGATCAGTACTTGGTCCACTGCTTTTTAACTTGTTCATTAATGATTTGGAGATGGGAGTAAGCAGTGAAGTGGCTAAATTTGCAGATGATACAAAGTTGTTCAGGGTGGTGAAAACCAGTGAGGATTGTGAGGCACTCCAAAGGGATCTGTCAAAGATGGGCGAGTGGGCG
>NW_015161478.1:237732-261764 GCF_001447785.1 Gekko japonicus | reverse complement strand
GGAGGCCAAGATGGAGAAGACCTCCACGGCCACCATAGACTTCCCTTTAGTGCTCAGGTAGGTGGGCACGAAGGAGACCCACACGCTGCAGAAGACCAGCATGCTGAAGGTGATAAACTTGGCTTCATTAAAACTGTCAGGTAGTTTCCTGGCAAGGAAAGCCACCATGAAGCTGACCAGGGCCAGAAATCCCATGTATCCCAGGACTGTGTAAAACATGATGACTGACCCCTCATTACATTCCACTATGATCTCTTTGGCCAATGAATGGTAGTCCAAGTTGGGGAATGGGGGAGAGGTTCCTAGCCAAATTGCAGAAGTAATAACTTGGAGGAGGGGACAGGCCAGGACAATGCAGTTTACCCCTTGTCTCCCCAACAGTTCCCTTGCCATGTTTCCTGGCTTAGTGGCCATGAAGGCCACAACCACCATGATAGTTTTTGCCAAGATGGAAGAAATGGCAACAGAGATGATTACAGTAAAAGCAATTTGTCTCAGAAGGCAGGTGAACATTGTAGGTCGACCAATGAATAGGAAGGAGGAGAGGAAGCAGAGCAGGAGGGAGATGAGGAGGACATAGGTGAGTTCTCTGTTGTTGGCTTTGACGATTGGTGTGTCTCGATATTTAATGACAGTTGCCAGGACTAGGGCTGTGATCAGAGACAGAAAAAGAGCAAGAGAAGCCAAAATAATCCCCAAAATCTCTTGATAGGAAAGGAAGCTTATGTTCTTGGAGATACATTGGTCTTTGTTCTTGTTTGGATATTCATCTTCTGGACATGGGACACAATGATCAGCATCTGGAACAAACAACCATGAATTAATTAATTCCATCACAACACAAATAATGTTTCTGTAGTATTGAGTTGAGCCCTTCTCCAAGGAGATGGAATGATGACAGTGTCCAGCTAGTGGTAAGATTGAGTCTCCTGCTGCATAATATCTGTTAAATATAGCCTATCGCTCAATAATATTGTTATATATTTATAAATACCAAACGTGCAACACAGAATAGAAACTGGTTTGTTAACTTATGAACAATTCTGCATTCTAACTTGAGGATGAGGGAAGTAGCATGAAGTTACACTCCAAATGGGGCTCAAAAAGGACACCTGTGTAGGTGGCCCCTTTTTAAAATCTTTCAGAATGACTAGTGTCATTTATGTGTATGTGTGTATGTGTGTGTTTCTACTACCTTTGATGTTCCTGTGTTTCTACTTCTGCTACTTAGTTGAAAAGAATTCTGCATAAGAAATGCATGATAAAGACAAACAATGTTTTGAAATTCATACCTCTAAGGTTTAAATCTAAGTTAACAGAAAGAAGTTCTAGAAGGGAAAGAATTATACAGATAATATCCCAAAACTGAACTTAGTGAAAAAGAGAGAAAATATCTCAAAACTCAGTTTGTATTAGAGAATCAGTTTTTTCATTATACAGACTGTGGGTGGTTATCACTGGTAGTGTCGGGGTTGAACATTGCATGGGCCCCACAAGAAAGCTGTAGCTCCATATCTGAGGTATACATTATAATCTAAAAAAGCAGGCATAAGTGCATAACTACAGAGTCTGAACTTAAGCAATGTTTACAGTCTTTGCAAGCCACACAGTGTCCAGCTACTTCAACCCTTTAAGTCGGGGTTTCAAGATTTGTTGAACTACCTGTATGATTCGAAATCATCCCTTCTGGACAAAGTTCACATTCATAACAACAAGGTGGCTCTTGTTGTATAACTTTTCTGCTGTATCCTGGCGAGCAGCTCTCCACACACCTGGAGGAGGGCATCTTCTAAATGGAAGAAAACAGAACCGGTGAGATTTTCCAAGTGAGTGGGGTTCTTTCCACACCCTGATGATTTTCCATGGAGCTCATTAGGGATGGGTACAAACCGGAAAAATGTGGTTCAGTTCATGGTTTGTGGCATGCCCCGTTTGTGAACCACAGACTTTCACAAATTGTAACCACTTCACAAACTGATTTGGTTTGTGAGGTCCATGAGGTGGTAGAACCCCCACCCCAGCATGCTGGAGACACCAAAGTAGCAGAGATCATTGAATGACTTTCTCCCAATTTGATCGAGTGACAAGCTTACTGGATAAGGGATTGCTGTTGATGTTGTTTACCTGGATTTCAGTAAAGCTTTTGACAGGGTTCCCCATGATTTTCTGATGGGTAAACTAAAGGACTGTGGACTGGACTATAGGATAGTTAGGTGGATAGGGAACTGGTTAGAGAACCGCACTCAGAGAGTAGTTGTCAATGGAATTTCTTCTGAATTGAGGGAGGTATCCAGTGGAGTGCCACAGGCCCAGCACTTTTTTTTGGCCCCCCGGAGGGGATTTTTTAATTGCATTTTTAAATGGACTACAAACTACAACGAAGATAGGGGAAGGGAACTACAATTAAGGAGAAAGAAAAGATAACCACTACTAACTAAAACCCCAAGAATAGGAGATAATTAAAACAGTTTGAGTACAAAGTCTTTCCTTAAATCGCTAATATGTTTTGAACTTAGTCAGACATGCTAAAATATCTTTTTAAATCTTAGATTTAACTGTTAGAGAGAAACTCCAGAGCATCTCATTATTAAAAGCTATACTTTCAAAGGCACAATTCAGAGTCCTTCAGCCTTCATTTTTTCTTATCTTGTCTTTTCCTCAGTTTGCATGGACTTTTAGGGGCAGCCTCCCCTTTTTCAGAAAGAGAGTCCTCTCCGGAAGACCCCGAGTCCAACTCGCCACTGGACTTGCTATCCTTCTCCTCTTTATCCACCTCCTCTGGCTCACCCAACTGGAATCTCAAAAACTGCCGTGCTTTGTAAACAGAGTCAATCTTTTCGTTTTTGTCCTGAAGTTTGAAGGTTACGCCCTCTGGAATTAACCACCTGTACACAATTGAATTTGTTTGAAGAAAAAGAATTAAATCTTTATATTTCTTTCTCCTTTGTCTTATTTCAAATGGGATATCTTTCAAGATCCTGATAGTATTGTCCCCAATTTTCAAGGGTGACCCCGCAGTCGCTCTCAGGATAGAATCCCTCACATGCCTCTTCGAGAATCTCATTACTATTTCCCCAGGCAGATTATTCTTCTTTATATATATGGAATAAGACCTGTAGGCCACATCCATCCCACTCATAAGATATTCCACCTTCAGATCTGTCACTGGGGCTAGTGCTTCGCTCATCATTTGCTTCAGATTCTCACCTTTGGATTCTGAGACACCTTGGAAATGAAGGACCAGGTTTGCCTTCTCCATTTGTAGCTGTCAAAGTTGTTCTTCTGTAGAGACTTGCTTCTTTTCCAGTTTTTGCACCTTTTTCTTCACCTTTTGAGTACTGGCGTCAACTTCTTTCACTTTCTCAGCTGTTTGCTCCGTAATTTTAAGAGTCTCATTCAACTGAAGCTGCTGAGTAGTGATGCTTTGGTTCATCGTTGACAGCTGTTCCTTGAGATTAGTCATCTGGTCCAGCAGGGGGCGCAGGGATTCTGCCAACGTTTTAGCCAACTCGGTGGTTTCTTCCGGACAAGGCCTCCCAGCTACTTTAGCTTTTAAAAGTTTTTCTTTCTCAGTCCTCTTCCCCGCCATCTTTATGGATTGTTTACTTTCCCAAAATTTGCTAAAGTCTCTGAATATACACTCATATGCTCATCCTCACCCTGGTAAGTCTCTCCCAACAGATTTCAGCATTTTTACTTCTGCTCCCCCCTCAGATCTCGCTTTTTAGTTCATGCGCATGGGAGGGCCCCCTCCCCCACTCACTTTACTTTCTAGTCCATGGGGTGGGAGCTTTCTTTTTAAATTGACAATTACGCTCTAATCTGACTCACAGTTCATATTCGGTCTTGCGACCTCGCTGTAACTCCGTTTAAACCGCTCGATCTCCAGTGCTTGTCCCGGTCAGCGTCACTACTTCCATATGAATACACAGCAGGAAGACCATCGGGATGGAGAAGCGCCTCGATTCCCCAGCATCATGCTGGCGAAGAGGCCACCTCTCAAACGTCCCATGGCTAGGAGCCTTTTAACCAGGCTCTGGGGGGGGGTAGCGAGGCATCACCTCCCCTCCTTTCTGCTGGTGCGCAGATTTCATCCCCGGGAGGTCCAGGAAGTGAGTCTGCTCAGCGTGTCGCCATAAACTGGAAGTATGGGCCCAGCACTTTTCAACATTTTTATAAATGATCTGAGTGAGGGTGTGGAGGGGGTACTCATTAAATTTTCAGATGACACCAAACTGGGAGGAGCAGCGAACGCACCGGACGATAGAGATAGAATTCAACGAGATCTGAATATGCAGGAAAAGTGGGCGGATGTGAACAAGATGCAATTCAACAAAGATAAGTTCTGATTTCTACATCTGGGTAACAAAAATGAGGAGCACGCATACTGGATATGGAACACACTTCTGAATAGCAGTATGTGTGGACTGAAAGTTAAATATGAGTAGCCAGTGTGATGCAGTGACAAAAAAGGCTGATGCAATCTTGGGGTGTGCAGAGGAGAGTGACAAGGATGATCAGAGGCCTGGAGATCAAGCCCTATGAGGAAATGGTGAGGGACTTGGGAATGTTTAGTCTGGAGAAGAGGAAGCTGAGGGGGGACATCATTGCTCTCCTTTTGAAGGGCTGTCACTTACAGGAGGGCAGGGAGCTGTTCCTGTTGGCAGCAGAGAATAGGATTCACAATAATAGGTTTAAATTAAGGGGGGGAATGCTCCGGCTGGATCTTAGGAAAAAATTTTTACAGAAAGAGTTGTGCTACAGTGAAATCAGTTGCCTAGAGAGGGAGTGAACTCTCCATCACTGGCAGTCTTTAGCAGCCTCTGGAAAAACACGTCAGGGATAATGTAGGCTGATCCTGCATTGAGCAGGGAGTTGGACTAGATGGCCTGTATGGTGCCTTCCAACTCTGTGATTCTATGATTTTATGATACTTGCCCTCCAAGTCTGGTGAGGATTGGATTTACAGGGTACATGTTATGACCCCCAAAATAAGGTGCCCCGAGGAAAGTGCCTGTCATTTCCCCAGAAAGCACTTTCCAGGGTACACCTTTTTGGAGGGCTGTAACTTGGACCCCGTATATCCAATCCTCACCAAACTAGGGACACAGGTAGAGGTGAGTGAGCTGGGATTTCCCTGCAAGCTTGATGTCTCTAGCTTGCACAGGATCTGTTATATACACTCCTGAACCTCCTGAACCTGCACCTGTCAAAATGATTTGGGAGGTTCGGGACTGTATAGAATGGATCCTGTGCAAGCTAGAGACACCAAACCCATAGTGGACTGTCCCCGGATGCTCCTCTACATGCTTTCCAAATCTGATGTCTCTAGTTTGCAAAGGATCCATTCCATACACTCCTGCATCTGCACCTGTCAAAATGCCAATAGCAGTCATTTTAACAAGTGCAGGTTCAGGAGTGTATAGAACGGATCCTGCGCAAGCTAGAGACATCTAAGTCTCAGGGGACCTCCCCCTGATGCTCTTTAAATTGTTGTAAATGTCTCTGCTCACGAACCGCACAAAGTTCCATGAACAGCTTGAAAGTTTGTGGAAAGCTCATGCTGGGTGACCTGACATGAACTTGACTGCGAACCACGAACTGGTGAAATTTAGCTCCTGCCCATTCCTAGAGCTCTCAGTGCTGCTTGAATGTGGAGGCACTCACATCGCAACACAGTAGTTTCCCCCACAGTTATCTTCACTCAGCCTGGAATGACTTCTTGCATCAAAGGAATACTGAAGGGGTTTTTCTTTGGCATGGTGAAATGAATCAGCAGTTTAGCAGGATCAGGTCTTTCTAGGAAATGTGCATGCTTTACTACAACCAGTAAAACTGAACTTCAGGAGGAAAAGGTATAGCATTCTGGAGATCAGCATCTGAATGAGGCTGGCCTTTAGTCTGTTCTATAAATGCAATTTTATACTCCCATAGGTTCTATCAGCAAATTTCTCTACCATTACCCAAGAATATTGACTTCTTCCCCACCTGGGTAGCCCAAACAATTGCATCTGCGTTAATGATGAAATCTCTGCCTGGGGGGGCCCTAGGATCCATCCTTCCAACTTTCACTTGAGCTGAAGATCCATTTGGGAAGAAAGCCACATTCAGGATATCATAGCCAGCTGATCTCTTGTCATCTTGACTGAAAAACACTTCCTCACCAGCACTATTGTTGAACTGGGTGCTCCTCAAAGAGGCAAGGATCTGAAATGAAAGAGATCCTAAGAAAATGATGTAATAGTTATGACCACTAGTGGGGCTGGTTGCAGGTTTTGGTGGGCCATAGGCATAGACTTCCCAAGGCCCCCTTTCCCTCCACCATCAGGACCCCTGCTTATACCCTCCCTTCCGTCTGCATGCCACTCACCTACCTGTATGTCTTGTCCCTACCCTGTTGCCAACCCTTCCATCACAGCTGCCTGACCACCTGCAGCCCTTTCCCTGGCAATGGCTGCATGTGTAGCTTGGAGCATGCGTTGCTAGCAAGAGAGTGGTCAAGGGTGAGGGGTTGACAGTAGTGGGCCCCAGCAGTAACCCTGGGCCCTGGCAGCTGCCCCTTCTCAGGTTCTGCTGACACGTACCCCAACCATTAGGGGACCGGTCCTATGGACATTCTGTCTGGGCTACCACAAGAAGAAATGATGGTTTCTGTAGTTGTTTCCTTAATGGAAAAGCCAAGGGTGAATTTTCAGTGGCCAGGTGACTTCCTTATGTCTCTGTGTTGGGGGCCATATCCCATGGTAGCTACCAGGGGTCGTTTGGGGCCGGAGCGTGCCGGAGCATTGCTCCGGCAGCCCAGGAGCAGGCGCAAATGGTGCTGGTGGCAAGCCCCGCCCCAAGCTCCCTGCACCAACGCGCTGCAACCCGGGGGAGGCCTGAAGAGGCCCGCCGCTGGCTTTCCCCAGCCCACGCAGAAATGCTGCCACCCAGAGAAGGACTGGAGAGCCCCGCCGCTGGCTTTCCCCAGCCCACGCAGAAATGCTGCCACCCGGAGAAGGACTGGAGAGCCCCCCATCTGGCTTCCCCGGGCCCACTCTGAAGCACTGCGGCCCGGGGGAGGCCTGGAGAGCCGAAGTGGTAAGTAAAGGATCTGCAGTGGTGGCGGGGGCGTCTCTTTGCCATCTTTCCCTCCTTTCCTTCTCTCCTTCTTTCCTTTTCTTTCCCTCCTTTTCTTTCTCTCTTTTCCTTCTCTTCCTTCCTCTCTTTTCCTCCTTCTTTCCTTCTCTCTTTCTTTCATGCCCTCCTTTCCTTCTCTCCTTTTCCTCTTTCTTTCCCTCCTTCTTCCCTTCTCTCTTTCTTTCTTTTCCTCCTTCTTTTCTTCTCTCTTTTCCTCCTTTCCCTTTTTCCCTCAGTCTTCCCTTCTCTCTCTTTCTTTCCCTCCTTCTTTCCTTCTCTTTCTTTCCCTCTTTCCTTCTCTCTACTCTCTCTCTTTCCTTCCCTCTTTCCTCCTTCTGTGGCCCAACTCTAGTAAGAAGGGGTTTAAACTTTAACCCCCTTCTCTCTTCACTTCCTCCCCCCCGCAGGCCAGCTAGGGAAAGGAAGGGGAGGCTTTTGAAGATGCCTCCCCCCCCTTTTTGCTTCCCCTTCTGACTTTTGGTGATGTCAGGGGTCATGACATATGCTAATAGCCTAGTAGCTCATTAGCATACCATATGCTAATGAGCTCCTGCAGCATTTTTTCTATGAAATGACCCCTGGTAGCTACTACCCATGACACACACTCCATATGCCTGGATGGAGGCTGGAAGCAACTAGATTAGAGACAGTGCAGAAGTTTCAAGTTGGTGTGGCCTCACTGCAAGGCCCCATGGGCTGGGGAAATGGTGCAGTCCAAATGGGTGGACTGGAGTCCCAGCGGTGCAGCACTGGGCAGACCCTCCCATACCCCAACAGGTGATCATCTACATCTCCCCCCACATGCAAACGCCGATCCCTGAGGCTGGGACAGCATCCCCAGATCTGCAGGCTGAGTGGGGAGGTATGAATGCAACTGCAGTGACTCCCAACTTATCAGTGAGGCTGTCCCCGAAGTGAAAGGGTTCTGCTTGATTGCTGCAGATGTGGTTGTTCTGCCATGCTGAAGTCACAATTGGAGTGGCTCTGCCCACCCACCCACCCCTGAGCAGCTTCCTGTTCCGTCCTTGGCACCATTTGCTCATTGGCTGCATAGTAGCCCTGAATGGGCCAGTTCCAGCCCCTGGGCCTTATGTCTGACACCCCTAGTCTAAGGGATGAGAAGCCAACCCGATGCTGATAGTGCTTCAGCTAAGTATGAATCCATGGATGGATGGCCATCACTGACATGGCAATCAAGTCAGCCCATAAAAACAACGTACTTCTAAATGTGTAATCTGGTTTTATTGCATTGCTGATTGGATGTGGTGCATACTGTTCTAATTGCATTCTTTTTACTTGTGTAGTCTCCTATGAGACTTGGGAAAAAGAGGTGGACCATAAATGAAGGAAATAAATTCCCGTACAAGAGACCCAGAAGGCGAGCTGGCCATGCAGACTCAGTGATAGATAGCAAACTCGGCAAGAGGAAGTGTGGAAGACTCTACCTGCAGCACCAGACAGGTTCCGTGAGAGCAAGAGGGGGAAATGGAAGCTGTAAACTCCCTTCCAACTGATACCAGGGCCCTAGAGCTTCCAGCCCCCTTGGTGGAGGTGGGGTCCCCTGCTGCCAAGCCCTGCCCCTGCTGCCAATCAGCTGGTCAGCGGGGAGGGGGACTTACCAGGTGAAAGAGGAAGGGCCAGGCTACCTTACTAGCATCACAGAGGAAGTGATATCACCATGCTACAGATGGCTGGGTGATGCTCTGGTAATTGGGCAAAAACTCTATGGTAGAAGCTACAGAATTTTGACCCAAATAGCAGAGCATTGCAGCAACACCAGAGCTTGCTGACATCATTTCCTGTGTGATACCAGCCATGTGACCTGTGCCTTCTTTCTCCTGGTAAGTCCCCCCTATCCACCACCAGTTGCCAAGAGGGACCTGGGAACTCTACAAGGTCCAGAAAGAGCAGCATAAGAGATGGGGGTGGTTGCCTTGCTCAGGAGAATGGGGACCCTGAGTTGTCTCTGGCATTGGACAAAGAAGTAGTTATAACAGGCACTTATGCTACTTCTTCCTCACAAGGAAAACTACCCTGTGGGAGCTGTTCCTCTTTCTCTATGGCTGAAGAAAGGGCAAGCCATAAAAAGCACTGACCCATCCTGGCTAACCTGCTCTGGGCTGTCCATTCCTTGACACAAGAGCCACACAGCATAGGGAGGATGTTACCTGCCATGGCTGGACACCCAGAAGCCTCTTGCCATTCCCCATCATTGCACGTCTTGATCCAAATGTGTACATGGTATGTAGAACATGCGCCACGGAATAAACAGCATTATAAACATTATAGCTGTTTCCAGTCATGCTCATTTCGAATACAGAGGGTGGGAGGTTCTCGATGTCCTCCTTCCCTGTACAGTTCATAAAGCCTTCAGGAAAATCATTTGGCTTTTTAAATAAACATATGAATACAACTTTCCACCACTCTTTAAGAAAGACGTCTCCCTGGGGCTGGTATGGATCTAAAGTCTGGAGAAAACTGTGGAACCCTGGCACATCACTTGTGTGGCCTCTGAAGAAGAGGGCACCGTGGAAGGTCTCTACAGCCCTCCACTGAAAGAAGTAGCCCACGGCAGCAAATTCCCACTGGCTTGTCACAATCCACACCTTTTCAAGAGATGTCTTAGTATTAGTTTTGTATAGCATAAGGGGTAGGATTAAATTCCGTATGGCATTTGAGTCGCCGGAGACAATAACAACTTTGGCCTTAGCCTCCGAGAGAGCTATAGCTAGATCCACATCATTACTGAAAACTGTATAATACACTGAGATTTCAGACAATGTCCGTTTAGTGAACTCGACACAGATGTTGTTCTGGTCAAGCATTGGTCTTAGGGCTTGGATGAAGTTTTCTCCGCCGTCATCATCCGGAGCAACAATCCCAATCCAGTTCCAGTGGAAATGAAGAAGTAAGTGGATTATCCCCAAATACTGTGGGACTTCACTGGGGTCAATGCGGTAGAAGGAAGTAAATATGCTCTTCTCTTTCAGAACTGGACTGAATGAGCCATAACCAAGCTGGTAGAAAGAAAGAAGACTTTTAATCGAAAAACAGATTTCTTTATGTTGTGCAGTTATGTTCGGTGCTTCACAAAAATCAGGGCTGTGGAGGTAATCTCATGTCCTGTTGACTGGATTTTCCTCTTCTTTCTCAAGAAATCATTTCTGTTGCTAGATCTTGATGTCTCTATTCTGTCTTGTCTGAAATGGTTGAGGCAAAGAAGGCACTGAGTTCAGCAATGCAGCCAACTGAGCCATGAACTGTTTCTGAGAAAGAGAAATGAAGAAACCACTCTGGGACACACTGTGTGTGTACATGTGTGTGTTTGCACGTGTGTGTGTGTAATTAACAGATGGAATTCAGTGCCGCAAGAAGTGGTGGTAGCTACAAGCATAGACAGCATCAAGAGGGGACTGGATAAACATATGGAGCAGAGGTCCATCAGTGGCTATTAGTTGTAAGGTATGGAACACTATCTCTAGGGCAGTGATGCTCTGTATTCTTGGTGCTTGGGTGGCAACAATAGGTGGGCTCCTGTAGTTTTGGCCCCACAAGTGGACCTCCTGATGGCACCTGGGTTTTGGCCACTGTGTGACACAGTGTGTTGGACCGGATGTTCTCATGAACACATGTCTACCACTTCCTAGATCTTGCCCAGAACCTGCTAGTTCTTCTCACCAGCATCTAAACAGTACATTTGCTTTCTTTCTGGACAGAAATCATTGTGTGGCTGATGTGGGGTGGTGGTGGTGATAGAAGTGTCAGAAGCTCTCAGCCTTGATGAGCATTTTGATAAGCATTTTGCAATCCTCTTCCTGACAACTAAGACCTCCTGGAGGTCTCTTCCAAAGAAACTCACCCAGGCAAATGTACCCACAGAAACTTCTCATTGCTCAGAGAACAATGTCAGTGGCTTGAAGGAACTTTGGTAAACTGGTTAGGTTCAACTGGAACCCGTCCAGGCAATAACATACTTCAGTAACGGCCCCTGTGGTATTGTCTACTCAGACCGGTAGTGGCTGTCTAGGGTCTCAGGCAGAGGTCTTTCATATGACCTACTGGTATTGTCTACTCAGACCGGTAGTGGCTGTCTAGGGTCTCAGGCAGAGGTCTTTCATATGACCTACTGGTATTGTCTACTCAGACCGGTAGTGGCTGTCTAGGGTCTCAGGCAGAGGTCTTTCATATCACCTTGTCCTTATAACTAGGGATGCTGGGGATTGAACCTGGGACCTTCCGCATGTCAAGCATGTGTGTGCACACAAAAGCTTATACCCAGAATTATACTTAGTTGTTCTTAAAGGTGCCACTGGACTCAAACTTTGTTCAACAGAAGTACATGCAAACTTACATGTAGAGAGGCAAAGCCCATTCTCATGAAGCAGTTTTACTGACCCATAATGTTGGTGGACCCTGACCTACATAGCCCAGGCTAGCTCGATCTCCCCGGATCTTGGCAGGAAGCAGTCAGCCTTGGCTAGTACTTGGATGGGAGACCTCCATGGTAGTACAGGGTCCCGACACAGAGGCAGGCAGTGGCAAACCACCTCTGAATGTCTCTTGCCTTGAAAACCGTATGGGGTCCCCAGAAATCAGTTGCGATTTGATGGCACTTTTTACCACCAATATTGGTGGCATTTACATAAGCACTTAAGTTATATGAGTAGTTCATTTAATTTAAATCATTGCACAATCCAGGTTCCCTATGGCTGTTTCAGGGCAGGGTGTGTGTGTGTCAGTTTCATAGTTCTTTGGAACAAGTCCATAAAAGGCAGCAAGGCCAGGAGCCAGGAATTCCAGCATCAGGTCCAAGTGCCTCAGTTTCATCCCTGCTGCTTCCCTCCTCCTGACGGAAACCTCTTTTCTCAGTCAATCTATCGAGCACAGTTTTATCCTCATCCTAAGTGCTCAGGCCAGCTTGCATGGTTCTTTCCATTTCTGAGTCATTCTTCCAGCAATAACTCTGTGAGGTAGGTGTGACTGAGGTGAATGGCCCCTAAGCCAGCCAGCGTGCATCATGGCAGTGTGGGGATTGGAACCCACGTCACTCAGATCCTCCTCTGACATTCTAACCACTGCTGACTATAACTCTAAATTCTTAACAAAGCCAATATATTACTGAAGGTCCTGCTTCTCCACTCTCACGTGCCCTTCGGCCTGCCCCATTGCCTCCCCTACATGTTCACTCCACTCCCCAAACACCCTTTTATCCCCATAAAAAGGCCTTCTTACCTGCGGGATCTTGAAGAGGCCCAGGAGGGAGGCCATCTGCATTGAGATTCTGGAGTAGAGACTTCCAATGACAGAGAGCACCTTCTCCTGTCTGCTGCATCTGTAGTTGGGGACCACTTGATCCCCCGTGGACAGAAAGGACAGGCCTGCCTGGTAGGTCATTCTTGCAAAGTAAGTGTCCTCAAAGATGCGGAAGCCCAGCGTGACGTTTGGGAGGAGTGCCGGATCCTTGTTGATCTCACTGATGGCAAACACGAGGGCCAGGATGTGCTGGTAGTTTTTGGGCACCGGGCTGCAATAAGAGGTACATGATATGGGCCAGTGGCAACACAAGGAGTGTAATGAAAGACATTCTGATTTCACTCACCATTTCTTAAAAAGAAAACTCTGATGACCTAAGGACCCGTTTTCAGATATTTGCATTTAAATACCCTGCCCCTTCACACAGAGCACTGCGACATTTAGAAGACTCTATTTGGCTTGGATCAAGAGTCTGTCTACTACAGCATCCACGTGGAAGATGTAAAGACAATACCCCTTTCCTACTATCACCCTCCCCAGCATCTGTCATTCAGGGGTAGACTGTCTCTGACCATGGAAGGTCTATTTAGCTATCATGGCTTTGCAGTGAACAGAATGTTCTTTTTATAGCTCCCATGTTTGCAGTGGGGATTTAATAACTAAATTGTCCCAGTGATAAACTCTGTATCTATCAGATTTCTTAATGCATAAAAAAGGCATTCTGACCAAGGATTATTCAGTATGAATGTCAGCAAAATCAGCTTTATGTGCAACCCATCTAACAATCCAGGTCAATTAAGCAGCTTCATTACATACTTTAATATTTGGGGTTTCCATCCTTTGATGACTCCACTTATCTCCACATATTATACAACTCCACTCTGGGTGTCTAGATAAAAGTATTTAAGAGGCTGTGCTATTCTTTTGGTGCTTTCTCCAGAATCAGTACACATGAATTAGATAATAATTCAATATTTGATCAATATCATCATGTTCGTCTCATTAATGTGCCCTAATCCTTTCCAGATCCTCAATACAGAACCCAAACTATTGCTCAGGTCTGTCTACATTCAACCTGACAGTGTCTAACACTAGATTCATGTAGGAACATAAGAAGAGCCCTGCTAGATCAGACCAGTGGTCCATTTAGTCCAGCATCCTGTCTCACAGCGTAGTCAACCAGTTCCTCTGGAGAACCAACAACAGGGCAAAGAGCCTGAGGCCTTCCCCTGATGTTGCCTCCTGGCACTGGGTTCAAAGGTTGACTGCCTGTGAATGTGGAGGTTCCCCTCAGTCACCATGGCTAGTAGCCTCTGATAGATGTATCCTCTGTGAATCTATCTAATCCCCTTTTAAAGCTGTCTATGCCTGTGGCCATCACTGTATCCTCTGGCAGCAAATTCCACATCTTAATCACTCTCTGTGTAAAGAAGTATTTCCTTTTGCCCTTCTGCTGCTTAACAAGGGTGCCTGTTTCTAGAAGTTCCAGTGGAATTTGCTGGCCAGACTGAAAGTATTCCAACCCAGGGCCCTCCTGGCAAAACTTACCGTTCAGGATGGATGTTCCTGAGAGGTTTTTCAAAGGACTCACGTGTAATTGTAGTCCTGAGGTGTGGCAAAATCCCACCAACAAGGAGGTCTCCTGGCCTGTAATATGCTTCTTGGAGCTCAAAGGGTCTGGTCAAGAGGCACTTGGTCCCCAGTGTCTTGTGCACAGCTTGAGGCAAGAGGCAAGAGGAGAACAGCACCCACATCAGTGCCAATTTCATGAGATCTTCCCTCTTAGATCACCAAAGAAATTACTGCATAGAACCTGGATCACAGTCAACTGTGTGGACTTTCAGATGACATGCTTAATACAAACATATTTTGTTCTGATCTGGATGTTGATTATTTCAAGCTTGGTAGATAGAAAACATAGGGGGTTCAGTAAGAATTACTGTGATTTTGCTAATTTCAGAGGAGAGAGATAATCACATCTGAATAGCGCAGGGCTGTATTTTCACCTCAGTCAGAGACAAACGTGTTTGCGTAACTCTGTGCTTCTCCATGGGGCAGACAGACTCAGGGGGTTGGACTCTAGGCTGCCAGATTCTGAACTTGGGCCTGTGTGAAGCTGACCAGCAAAAACCAAAATGGAATCGGGCGGGAGGGCTGGTCCAAAGTGATTTGTTCCAATTGGACGCCTAGATTGGAGCCCAGTGGTTAAAGACCAATGAGTTCTTTGGGGTATAAGCTTTCAAGAGTCAAAGGTCCCTTCTTGGATACCAATTTGATGACTGAGTCTGGAATTTGAGTTACAAGTTCCCCAGTGGGGTTGTGGGACTTTTCAGCCAGAACTCAGAGTTGCAGCAGGAGAAAAATGAAATAAAAATGGCTGTCAGGCCTATGGCATGAGATGACCTCCAGGGGTCATCTGGAAGTGATGTCTGTCTTCTCGAGGAATTGTCAGAGACTCTACGGGTTTACCATAACATTTCCAGTGATTACTACAGAGGACTGACATTTGCCACCCCAATCAGAATAACGAGACAAAGAACAGTTTGGAATCAAACAAGGGCCACTTTAGTCACTATTTAGCAAATTATAAACCAAGCAGCCAAGGAAAAACTAAGCAGGTGTGGAACAGACAAGGCAGGTGTCAATCCGACCAACATGGGTTCCTGCCACACGGCAGGGAAAACACTGGTCAAAGTGCGGCTAATTAGAGCCGCACCAAAATAGAGACGCTGCAGGCGGGATCCCACGGATCCCGTGAGCCGCGCGCCATTGCTCCCCGGCACGATCAGATGCCGGGGAGGAAGAGACAAGTGGGAGGGGGAGGCTGCCGAACTGCGCATATGTGAGCATGCGCAGTTCGCCCGGGGGCCGGGGATGCGCGGGCGGCAAGACGCGCCAGCGATCCCACGGCCAGCCGTGATGTGGACCTACCAGATGAACCACCTAGGTAGGTGGTTCATGTTTGCTGCGGGGCTGTCGGGGGAAGGGCCGGATCGGGAATGCGCCCGCAACACTTCCCAGATGTTGCGGTGGGATCGCGCCCGTTTGCTGCGCCCCCGATCCGGCCCACTCCCGACCCAAAACCCCTCCTGAGAACAGGGCCCTCCTTGCCCAACATGGGGGTGAGCCACCAGCCCCAGTCTTGAGCCACCAATCTGGCTTGATACCCAACAGCTCAGCCGCTGGTTGCCACCCAGGAGCGCCTACCCCCGAAGCTGTACAGCTTGCAGGGAGGAGCCTACCTAAGAGGTAATCATCATTCCCAGCCCTGGTCCGGAAAAACCCAAAGGCTTTTCCTGATGACCCCCTTGTTCCCAAATGGGAAATGGCTTAAGGTGCTCGCCGGTTCTGCTTTCATGCCCGCACTACCCTGCCACTTGCCAGGTCAATCCTCTCCTTTGGCCAAAGCAGCCACTAGCAGCCCAAAGCTGCCCTAATCCCTTGCTACAAGTCCTCTAAAAACAAATCATTACCCTTGTTTGATAAATGAATACCATCATCCCTATACAGGTCTTGCAACTCAACCCGTGTGCCGGGGTGTGGCAAAAATTGACCCAAACCACCCTCCATAGCTTACCTCATCTGGTGGTTTGCTTTATGTCATGCACGGTCAAGGCACCGAGGGTCCCCAAGGCTACGCCATACCTCTGCTGGAATAAAACTCCCTCTCCCACTCCTCGCCTGCTCAAATATCGGCATAAAGCCAGCACTGGGCACAACTCCACTTTAGAACAAAGTCCCAGGTCAATAACCGAGCCCCTGCCCAGTTGATCAATTTTTGACCACCTAATGCTGAGCATCACGCTGTCATCCAGCATGATAATATCCCGATCTATCCTGCCGTGAGGCCGACACAAGCTCACTGATTTGCAGAGCTCCAAAAAAGGCAACCAAGGATGCCACATGGAAAAGGGAAGCCTCGTATTCTTCTTTGCAAGGACTAGGACAGAGTGCCCAGCATTTATTGTATGTGAAAGTCGCCTGTCCTATCATTGTATCTGGCAGTCTTACTGGCATAAGCTAGAGACAACAGCTTGCCTTTCAGAAACACACAAAACTGCATCAGTTGGGACACGGGGATGGGCCAATCTTGTTGCAGACCAGCTTCCTGCCTAAAGGCAACAAACTGCTGGCCCGCCCTCCTATAGGATCTTCAGGTAGAAGGGGCAAGGGCTAAGCCAATCGCCCTTTCGGCCTCAACCCGCCAATCTGCCAAAATCCCATTGGCATCCTTACTGGGAACTGGTCAGTTTCCGGGGCCAGCTGATGGAACCTCCCCTTCTGTTTTCGAGAGAGAGTGCCAGCAATCCTGTTACTAGCCCTAAACAATATATTGTTTTTTAAACAGAGGAGTGTAAACGCTCGAACCAGCACCATGACCCTTGGAGACTTTGATGTTAATGAATTGATGACATGCACTGTGGCCAGATTGTCACACCAGAAGTGGACTGTACGATTGGCAAAACCCACTGTCCAAATTCCCACCACTGCAACAATCAGGAAGAATTCCAAGAAGGCTAGGTCTTTAACCCACCCTGCCTGGCACCGCTCTGAGCCCTGCCTGGAACGGGTCTGAGGGTCAGTCTTCAGCACACCAGTGGCTGTGGAAATGGACCCCAAAACCAGAAGAGCCAGCAGCGTTAGATGTAACCTGAAGCTCAGCTTTGACCCGAAGGGCCTTCGTCCGGAAAGATACCCCTTAGTAGGACCCCAGAAATTCCTCCCAGATCCCCCTGGTAACCCTGATTCTGTGATGTGGGATGGGGCAGGACCCTCATGGCCTCACAAAGTAATCTGACAAAAGCCCAGTCCGGAGCCACAACTTTGCATACAAAGTTGAGATGGCCCAAAAGTTGCTGCAACTCCAATAATGTTATCTTTCTCAGCACCCTGACTTTATCAATTCACATCTGTAAACCCTGCAATTTATCACCTGGCAACCTGGACAACTGCCTCACGGTATCAATCTTAATCCCCCAAAAGGTCAAAATAGGAGTCGGGCCTTCTGTTTTTTCATGTGCAAGGGGAACACCAAGCTCCCCCGCCAGATCAATGAAGCTGGACATTAAAAATTTGCACTGTCCAGTACCCTTATGGCCCACGAACAGAAAATCATCGCAATAATGTGCTGTACTGCATAGACTTGTTCTGAAACGCAAGGCCCATTCCAAAAAGGAACGGAACCTTTCAAAGGCAGCACAGGACATGGAGCAACTCATGGGAAGGGCCCTATCTATATAAAATTGTCCCTCAAAGGTGAAACTCAGCAGTTCAAAGTCCACCGGGTAAACAGGCAGCAGGCAGAAGGCAAGCTTAATGTCGCATTTTGCCAATTCCGCACCCTGGCGACAGCTGCGCACCACACACATGGCTTGGTTGAATGAAGTATACCTAACTGAACATAACTTCTCAGATATTACATTGTTCACCAACCCCCTTCAAAGGTAGGACAAATGATGACTGAGGCAATACTCCCCAGGGGCCTTCTTAGGTACAACACCCAAACGGGGACAAACCTCAGATTAGGAACCAAAGGAGATGGAAAAGGACCCTTCCCTACCCTCCTTTGAAAACCCCCCCCCCCACTGTGGTCTCCAGCCCCCTAATAGACTTCAAATTAGGAGGCCAACATGGTCTCCTGTCACCCTGATAAGGTAGCCTGAAATCCAAAGTAAACCCTTCTAAAAGGTAAATTCTGTCTTGCAGGCTGGGGTAATCTTGCAACAAGCACTCCAGCTCCTTTACCTTAATTGGGCTGGGACCCTTTGTCAGCGGGGGTGTTATGGCCACCGCCCCCACATGCACACTTACCTTCCCAGGCTCCAGAATGGACCCTTGCTTTGGGGCAGCCGGCAAATACGTGAGGCACTCATTCCAAAAGGAACAGGACTTCCTACCACATGTTCTACAAAATGTTCCCCGGGAGGTGAATTCCCAGCAAAGCAGGCATCGCTGATTCGCCTGCCCTGACTGAGCGTGGCACTGGACTGTCCTTGCAGCCATTGGACCACGTGGCCACTATTGGAATGCTCAATACCGGATGGCCGGGATGTGTGGACATAAGTTGTAACCACAAGTGCGGATGAATCTGGTCCCATCTCAAGGCCGGATTTGTTACAGCCCGTCTGCAGAAACCTTAATCATATTCCATCCATGCCAGGCCGGTAAAACCCGTATAGGCTTTGTATATGATATCCATATATTGCAGCATTGCTGAAGCCCCGCAAGTTTGATGCTGGACAATCACCCCCATATAGATGGGGAATCCTGGGTACCAGTTAGCCCAGGTCCTGTCAACTCTATGCCTCTTAAGGCATTCGTTATCATGTCCATCCAAATCCTCCTTATCTTTCTCATCAAGCTCCCTAAATAAGAGCATAAAAACATCTACGTAGTCACCCCCGAGAAAAAGTTTCCCTCAAGGCTGTGGAAATGTGATCCCCAAGGGGCATCACTATATCCCCACTTGGTAAGGTCTTGGCTGGAACCTGTTCATATGTGTTACCCCCCGGATTCTGGTAGCCCCATCCAAACCACCCACCCTGTAGATACTGGGATGACAGGTGTCATGCAGTCTGCCCCTGTGGCTCAGCTTTTGGGGGGCATGAACCTCACGAACCCAATTCAGTTTTAAGCGCGCTGAATGGGTACGTAGAGTTCGTGGTTCTGTTCATGGTTCGCCCACAAACCATGGACTCCATTGCATTTTTGTGGTTTGTGCCCGTCCCTAATCATAACTGTTGTTGATCATGCTCACTTCAAATACAAAGCCTAGCAATCCCTCAATGTTCTCATGGCTGGTACAGCATGTTAAACCCCAAAAGAATGAATCTAATTTCAGCCTCATATAGTTAAATACAAGTTTCCACCAGTTGCTGAGAAAGATATCTCCCTGGGCCTGGTAGGGATATGAAATCCAGAGAAAACTGTGGAATCCTGGCACATCACTTGTGCAGCCTCAGAAGGACAAAGCGCCATGGAAGACCTGTATAGCTCCCCACTGAAAGAAGTATCTCATGGCCACAAACTCCCACAAATTTGTCACCATCCAGATATTTTCAAATAAGATCTTGGTCTGTTTCTGGTAACAGTTTAACAGTACAATAAGGTTTGGTACACTGGCTATGTCATGTTGGCATTCTATATCTTCAATTCTCTGCTTAATTAGCCTTTTTGCTTGTACAATTCCACAAGATAAGAGTACCTGCGGAGATAATGCAATTCTGTTGATATGTCTTTGAACAACCTTGACCAAAAAAAATCAAATAACAACTGTGTACTGCACAAACCCGCACCAAAGTTAACAAAAAGAGACTTCAACACAAAGGTAATTCAACACATGTAATCCATCATAGGAAAATACAAAAGTCCACAATATCCCAAAGGGAAAGAACAAAGTCCAGAATTGAGATTTCTCAAAGGGAAACAATGAAGTCTGGAATAGATATCAACACTTTTCCTAGGTATTGTTCAGTGTTTCAGACTTCTGGTCCTTCCTCAGGAACAAAAAGCTATAAGAACATACAAAATACAAACATTTTTTTACTGCCATTTAAGCCACTTAATATTTCATAAAGTACAAACATTTTCCTCTTATTTCACAAAGTCTCATATAATCTTACCCACTACAGGAAGTCTCATTGCAATTTCTTAACAGGCAAACTTTATTCAGTTTCTCTGGAAAAGAGAATGTCCCCTTAGAATTAATCATGTTATTTAAAAAAGCAGAAACTATGGACCACTACCTACTATACTTACCTATGGGCCAGGTCTCCTAAGCTTTAGAAAGCACCTACCAAGGTTTCTATTATGTAAGTTGGACCAAACATGCCTCAGAGTAACTAACCTACTGGTTCTATTTTATAAATCCACATTGAATGCAGCTGGTAATGTCCTGCTAAATTTTAAAGTTGCAGCCACCCCATTAGTCTATGTACTAGAAGTTGCCACCTCAAAGAAGCCACTTTCTGATGATTTTGCGGACCACTCTCAGAAGTAAGGGTAGTGGAGGGAAAAGGTAGAGAAGTTCTCTGGACCACGGATAGAGGAGACCGTCTCCTCAAGACAGTGCCCCCTTGCTTGTTGACATAACTGAGGGCAGTGGTGTTGTCCGTGAGGACCATAACACATTTCCCCTTGATCAGAAGTAGGAAACTGGTGACAGCAAATTGTATTGCAAGTAGTTCAAGGAAGTTTATGTGTCATTTCCATTTGTGAGTGTTCCACCTGCCTCCGACACAAAGACCCATCATGTGGGTACTCCAGCCTGACAGGGAGGCATCTGTGGTTAGGGTAATTTGGGGTGATGGAGGATGGAAGGGTGCTCCCTGGAAGAGATTGGAAGAGACAGTCCACCAAAGTAAAGAGTCTCGTATATTGGGAGGAGGGGTTAGGAGGATGGTATGTGCGTTTTCCCTTGGTTCGAAGTTGCGGATAAACCACAGTTGTAGGTGACACATTTTTAATCTTGCAAAGACCAGGACTGACGTAGTAGCGGCCATAAGGCCGAGTAGCCTCTGTATTTGGAAAGGCGTGACTAAAGGCTGGGTACGGATGACAGTGGCTAGGTGAATGATGTCTGCCGCTCTGTTTTGTGGCAGGTGAGCCATGCAATTGTTGGAATCTAGTAGGGCACCGATGTACTGTATTTTCTGGACTGGTTGAAGTTGAGACTTTTCCAGATTGACTTGTAGGCCCAGGTTTTCCAGGAGTGCCAGTGTCTCGTTGATGTTTAAGACCAGGGCGTCCTTGGAGGATGCTACCAAGAGCCAATCGTCAATGTACGGGTAGATGGAGATACCCCTGAGACGGAGGAAGGCCGCAACCACAATCATAGTCTTTGTGAAGACTCTTGGGGCGCTTGAAAGGCCAAATGGCAGGGCTGCATATTGGTAATGCTGTTGACTAATTGCGAAGCATAGGTATTGGCAGTGGAAGGGGTGGATGTTGAGGGGGAAGTACGCGTCTTGGAGGTCGAGGGTGGCCATCCAGACGTCCTTCTGGAGAAGTGGCATAATTTGCTGCAAGGACACCATGCGGAAGCGGTGGTAGGTCACAAAGGAGTTCAGCGCCCTTAGATCTAATATTGGTCGAACGCCTCCATCTCGCTTTGGAACTGTGAAATAGCAGGAATAGAATCCCTTCCCGTGCAGATGAAGTAGTACCTGCTCGATGGCTCCCTTGTGCAGAAGGACGGACACTTTCGACATAAGACCTAGTATCTTGTGGAAGATTGGTATTACGGAGCCAGGATTGCCTCCTTAGAGCTATTGCTGAGGCCATTGTTCTTGAGGAAGCGTCTAGGGCATGTTTGAAAGTGTTGATCTGCTGCTTCGCAAGTACCATGCCTTCCTTCTGAATAATTCTGGCTGCCTGAAGCTTGTCTTCGGGGAGATGAGTTAGGAGTTCAGAAAACCTTTCCCACAGAGTGTACTGATATCTGCTCATGCAGGCTAAGTAATTTGTGGTTTTTACTCCCAACGCTCCCGTGGAGTAGAAGCGTCTCCCAAACGTGTCTAATTTTCTACTTTCCCTGTCAGAAGGTGCAGAGTGTGTTCGTTTGGACTTGGACAAGGATGTTACAACCATCAAGTTTGGCTGAGGGTGGGAGAATAAAAATTCGGCTCCGGTCTCCTGGACTCTAGACATGTGGTCCAGGTGTCTTGTTGATACTGGGGCTGATGAAGGATTCTCCCATGGTGCTTTTGCAGCTTGTAGAAGGACCGTGGACATGGGCAGTGCTAAGGTAGTGGAGGTATCCAGTTGCATGATATCGAAGACGGCATCTGTAACCTGTGGTTGTTGTTGAATGACTGAGAGGCCTAGAGAATGGGCCATTCTTTTGACGAGGTCTGCATAGGAAGCGAGATTGTCAGATGGGGATATAGGTAGATCATCTGCGACAGCTTGGTTAGGAGACTTGTGGTCAGGGGGGGTGTGAGCCTCTGAGGCCTCCATATCAGAATCCTCTTCTGCAGAATCAGAGGAGCCCTGATCTAGCATTTGAACCAGAGTGACTTCCGTTTGACTGGTTAAAATCTTTGGTGGTACGACTTGGGGGTTGGGAGGATGATAGAGTTCTGGTTTATGCTGGGAAGGTTCCTCGGCCGGAGGTCGAGATAGAGATGCTGAAGGTCTAGATTTGTAGGGCAACCTTGATCTGTGGGCAGTGGGTCGAGTAATGATCCCAATCAGAATAGCCCGCCAGAGTCAACCACGGCATGGATGGTGGATAACCTCCATAGAGATACTCAGTTGGTGTTAATCCCAAGACAGAGGTGGTGGTGGTGGGATAAATACTCGGGGGGATTGACTTCTGGATCGGGTACTTCCTGGAGACAAAGCAGTATTCTGCCTTTGTGAGCAATCTCTATAAACTCGCTCATCGATATCGACAGGTTCAACAAGCAGACGTGGAGGGTTACGCTGCATGCTGCTAGAGATGTGTTGATTCCGACGTGTACCGATGTTGGGAGCCTCTGACACCATCGATGTCGACGACGGAGAAGGAGAAGGTTCTGCGTCCAGGGGGCGACTAAGGAGCTCCACAGTCTCGATATCAGAGTAAGGAAGCTCGAGTTGTTGTATAGGAGAGTCCAAGAGTTGAATGGTCAGTATCAGTGGAGCGGCATGGGCCTCCGATGCCGATACTGCCGTAGGAGTGGGGGGCACTTTAGGGGCATCACCCAGTGCGGACACCACTACCTTCCCCTTCTTTGCTGCCTTTAGGGACTTAGAGGAGCCCTTTGTTGTGGACTTGTGCTCCTTACTTAACTTGGGCTTCTTCTTCACCAGAGTGGAAGCGGAGGATTGCACTTTTGATGCTGGTGGCTTCGACGTCGGTTGGTCGATGTCGGAGGAGGGCCTCGATGTCGGAGCCGTTGATGTCAATGGTCTCTCGGACTCCATCACTGAGGGAGGATGTAACGCCGACTCAAGTAGCGCCACTTTAAGGCGTGCAGCTCAATTTTTTCTTGTCTGGTTCGAAAACCTAGCACAGTGCCAACAAGACTCAGGTCAATGAGACTCCCCCAAACAAAAAATGCAGAGGGTGTGGTGGTCCGGTGGTGCAAGTTTACTGCCGCAGCCCTTGCAATGGTTAAAAAAGCCCCACTTCTTCTCCATAAAACAAGAAAAGCAGAGAAGAAAGGGGGGGGGGAGAGCCCGAAGGCGAAAACTGAGGTAAACCGAGAACTTCTCCCTCAACAACAACAACAACAACAACACACACACACACACACATATATATTAATATATTAAGAAGAACGTAAGGAGAGAAAAAGGATAGAAAAACTGAAGAAAAAATCCGAAGAGCCGTGAGGCAAATAGCCAAAAAAGAACCGATCAGACTGACAAAAGAAAGGTCTTTCCAACTCGAGGTCTGGGCCCGAAAATCCGTTAAGAGCTTGCTACAATGTCGATCGATCCAGCGCGTGCGCACTAGATCCCATGGGTGTGAAGCACACAGACCACGTCAAAGATCATATAGTTCCATAGTTGTGATGTTTACCTTTTTCATTAGGAAAAAACCGTGTGTGTGTGTGTTTGTGTGTTTGTATGGCTAGACAGACTGATAGACAGGATGACTAGGTAGGTAGGTAGGTAGGTAGGTAGACGATAGATAGATAGGTAGATAGATAGATAGATAGATAGATAGATAG
>NW_015161478.1:228237-237619 GCF_001447785.1 Gekko japonicus | reverse complement strand
GGAGGCCAAGATGGAGAAGACCTCCACGGCCACCATAGACTTCCCTTTAGTGCTCAGGTAGGTGGGCACGAAGGAGACCCACACGCTGCAGAAGACCAGCATGCTGAAGGTGATGAACTTGGCTTCATTAAAGCTGTCGGGTAGTTTCCTGGCAAGGAAAGCCACCATGAAGCTGACCAGGGCCAGAAATCCCATGTATCCCAGGACTGTGTAAAACATGATGACTGACCCCTCATTACATTCCACTATGATCTCTTTGGCCAAGGAGTGGAAGTCTGAGTTGGGGAATGGGGGAGAGGTTCCTAGCCAAATTGCAGAGGTAATAACTTGGAGGAGGGGACAGGCCAGGACAATGGAGTTTACCCCTTGTCTCCCCAACAGTTCCCTTGCCATGTTTCCTGGCTTAGTGGCCATGAAGGCCACAACCACCATGATAGTTTTTGCCAAGATGGATGAAATGGCAACAGAGATGATTACAGTAAAAACAATTTGTCTCAGAAGACAGGTGAACTTTGTAGGTCGACCAATGAATAGGAAGGAGGAGAGGAAGCAGAGCAGGAGGGAAATGAGGAGGACATAGGTGAGTTCTCTGTTGTTGGCTTTGACGATTGGTGTGTCTCGATATTTAATGACAGTTGCCAGAACTAGGGCTGTGATCAGAGACAACAAAAGAGCAAGAGAAGCCAAAACAATCCCCAAAATCTCTTGAAAGGAAAGGAAGCTTATGTTCTTGGAGGTGCATTGGTCTTTGTTCTTGTTTGGATATTGATCTTCTGGACATGGGACACAATGATCAGCATCTGGAACAAACAACCACAAATTAATTAATTCCAGCACAACACAAATAATGTTTGTGTAGTGTTCAGTTGAGCCCTTATCTAAGGAGATGGAATGACACAGTTGTCCAGCTAGTGGTTCTCATGCTATGGGTCAGAAGCTGCAAGTGGATCACAACTTCTCCCTGGAGGGAGAAGGAGAAACAGGGAATCTGGGACAGGACACTCAGTGGTAAGATTGAGTTGCCTGCGGCATAATATCTGTGATATGTAGCCTGTTGTGCCATGATAATTTTATATATTTATAAACGTGGAACATAGAATAGAAACCAGTTCGCTGTTAATTTATGAAACAATTCAGACATTCTAACTTGAGGAGGAAGGAAGTAGCATGAAGTTACACTCCAAGTGGGTCCCAAAAAGGACACCTGTGTAGGTGGCCCCATTTCAAAGTCTTTCAATCTAAAGGTGCAAATTCCCTTTGATGTCCCTCTGTTTCTACTTCTGCAGCTTAGTTGAGAAGAATTCTGCATAAGAAATGCAAGATAAAGACAAACAGCTTTTTGAAATTCATACCTCAGAGGTTCAAATCTAAACATAACAGAAAGACGTTCTTGAAGAGAAAGTTTGTATTAGAGAATCTTTTCATTATGCAAACTGTAGTTGGTTATCAGTGGTAATGTTAGGGCTGAACATTGCATGGGCCCCAAAAGAAAGCTGTAGCTCCTTGCCTGAGGTATACATGATGATCTAGAGAGGCGGGCATAAATCCATAACTCCGGAGTCTCAACCTAAGTGATGTTTACAGCCCTTGGGGTTTCGATATGTGTTGAACTACCTGTGTGGTTAGAAATCGTCCCTTCTGGACAAAGTTCACATTCATAACAACAAGGTGGCTCTTGTTCTGTTACTTTTCTGCTGTACCCTGGCAAGCAGCTCTCCACACACCTGGAAGAGGGCAACTTCTAAATGGAAGAAAGAAGAACTGGTGAGATTTCCCAAATGATTGCGGTTGTTTCCACACCCTGATGACTTTCCATGAAGCTCTTTAGGGATGACATGAACCACGAAAATGCGGTTTGGTTGCTGGTTTGTGGTGTGCCCAGTTCACGAACCACAGACTTTCATGAAATTTTAACCACTTCACGAACTGGTTTAGTTTGTGATGTCCATGAGGTTGTATGCTGCCCACCCCGGGCGAACTAGAGACACCAAACGTGCAAGGTTTTGCCAGATAACTGTGTTCAACATGCCCTCCAAGTCTTGTGAGGTTTGGTGAGGACTGGATTTATGACCCATGTTACGCCACGCCCCAAATAAGGTCCCCCCAGGAAAGTGCCTGTCATTTCCCAAGAAAGCACTTCCCTGGTGGCACCTTTTTGAGGGACCATAACTTGTCCTCCCCATATCCAATCCTCACCAAACTTGGAGGGTAGGAAGAGGAGAGTGAGCTGGGGAACCTCTCCATGTCTGGAGCCTCTAGCTTGCACAGGATATGTTCTACACACACCTGAACCTCCTGATCCTGAATCTGCGAAATGATTCAGGAGGTTTGGGAGTGTATAGAATGGATCCTGTGCAAGCTAGAGACATCAAAGTCACAGAGGGCTTCCCCTGGATGCTCCTCTACATGCCTTCCAAGTTGTTGCTTTGAAGTTATTTAAATATTTTGAGTGGGTGGAGACAGTCTGGCTGGAAATCTCTCTGCTTACGAACTGCACAAACCTCCACGAACAGCTTGAAAGTTCTGGAATGTTCATACTGGATGACCGGCCATGAACTTGATTTTGTGAACCACGCACTGACCAGGATTTGCCATGGACTTTAGCTTGCACCATCCCTAGAGCTCTCATTCTTGCTGAGAATGCGGAGGCACACACATCACAACACAGTAGTTTCCCCAACAGTTTTATCTTGACTTAACCTGGAATGACTTTCTTTCATTAAAAGACTACTGAAAGGGGTTTTCTTTGGCATGGTGAAATGAATCACCAGTTAAGCAGGATGAGATCTTTCTTGGAAATGTCCATGTTCTACTACAACCACTAAAATGGAACTTCAGGAGGAAAAAGTATACCATTCTGGAGACCAACATCTGAATGATGCTGGCCTTTTGTCTGTTTTATAAAGGCCATCTTATACTCCAAAAGGTTCTATCAGCAAATTTCTCTACCATTACCCAAGAATATTGACTTCTTCCCCCACCTGGTTAGCCCAAACAATTGCATTTGTGTTAATGATGAATTCTCTGCCTGGGGGGGCCCTAGGATCCATCCTTCCAACTTTCACTTGAGCTGAAGATTGATTTGGGAAGAAAGCCAAGTTCAGAATATCATAGCCAGCTGATCTCTTGTCATTTTGACTGAAAAACACTTCCTCGCCAGCACTGTTGTTGAACTGAGTGCTCCTCAAAGAGGCAAGGATCTGAAAGGAAAGAGATCCTAAGAATATGATGTAACCGGTTATGACCACGAGCAGGACTGGTTGCAGGTGACTTCTGGGACCCTAGGACCTTGCAGCTGCCCCTCCTCAGGTACCCAACTGTTCGGGGACTGGTCATTTGGACATTCTGTCTCGGCTACCACAAGAAAAGATGATGGGTTCTGTAAGTTGTTTCCTTGATGGAAAAGCCAAGGGTGAATTCTCAGTGGGCACTAATGGCCAGGTGACTTCTTTATGTCTCTGAGTTGGGCTTCATCTCTCATGGTAGCTACTACCCATGACACACACTCCATATGCTTGGATGGAGGCTGGAAGCAACTGGATTAGTGACAGTGCAGAAGTTTAAGATGGTGGATCTGGTTATCGAGAAAAAAACTGGGGAATGGGGGATGCATGTTCTTTGCATCTGAGTGGCTTTCCATAGTGTCCAGTGAGGTCCCCTCCTAATTTTGTATCTGTGAATGGGTGCAGTTCTCTCACTATGGTGAGAAAGTCTAAGGGATGAGAAGCCAACCCAATGTTGACAGAGCTTCAGCCACGTATGACCTTGCTAGCACAGACTCACTAACAGCAGTGGGAGTCCAGGTGAATCCATGGATGGATGAATGGCCATAGCTGACATGGCAATCAAGTCAGCCCGTGAAATCAACATACTTGTACATGTGTGATCCGGTTTTATTGCATTGTTGATTGGATGTATTGCATACTGTTCTAACTCCATTCTTTTCACTTGTGTAGTCTAGTTTGAGTCTCAGCAAAAAAAGGTGGACCATAAATGAAGGAAATAAATTCCCATACAAGAGGCCCAGAAGGGGAGCTGGGCGTGCAGACTCAGTGATAGATAGCAAAGCCGGTGAGAGAAACCGAGGAAAACTCTGCAGCACCAGGTAGGTTCCATGAGAGACGGGGAGCAAAAGAGTGGAATGGAAATTGTAAACCCCCTCTGATTGACTCCAAGGCCCGAGGGATGCCAGCTCCCCTGGTAGAAGGAGGGTTCCCCTGCAACCAGGCCCTGCTCCTGCCACCAATCAGCTGGCTGGCAGGGAACTTACCAGCAAAAATAGGAAGGCCCAGGCCACCTTACCAGCATCACACAGGAAGTGATGTCATCATGCCACTGATGTCTGGGGAATGCTCTGATATTTGGGCAAATATGCTAGGAGTTGTTTTTACCATAGAGTTTTTGCTCAAGTAACAAAGCATTGCAGCGACATCACAGCTCAACGACATCATTTCCTATGCAACAGCAGAAACATGGCCTGGGCTTTCCTTTTTCTCCTGGTATGTCTCACCATCCTTCACCAGTTGCCAGGAGGGACCTGGGAACTCCACAAAGTCCAGAAAAAGCAGTTAAAGAGATGGGGGAGATTGCCTGGCTTAGGAGAATGAAGACCCTGGGTTGTCTCTGGCATTGCATAAAAAATAATTATTAAACACAAATAAATTGCTGTAAGGTTCACGCAATCAATAGTTAGACACTGAAGAACTTGATAAAGATGATGGACTTCGTGATGTTTTTTAATATCTTGTTTTTTTTCCAAAATACAGGACCCCATCCAAGATGACAACAACAAGTAAGGACGAACATCTCGAGTATGTAGTTCGTTTCGACAGAACTCTTTGTCAAACAGAACTCCTATCAGAAGAAAAATACAGTTTATAATAAACAATAAATTTTCAGCTAAATTCCATCCCATTGAATAATAAAGTGGATACATACAATTCTCTGCTCTTTATTATTCAATGGGATGGAATTTAGCTGAAAATTTATTGTTTATGTCCAGAAAGAGCAGCTTAAGAGATGGGGGAGCTTGCCTTGCTTAGGAGAAGGAGGACCCTGAGTTGTCTCTGGCATTGCACAAAGAAGTAGTTATAACAGGAACTTCTGCTACTTTTTCCTCAGAAGGAAAACAACCCTGTGGCAGCTGTTCCTCCTTCTCTATGGCCAAAGAAATTGCCAGCCATGAAGGGCACCACATCAGATTGCTTAGTTTATTCGGGATGGGTCAGTGCTGGGCTGACATGTTCTGGGCTGTCCATTCCTTGACGCAAGAGCCACGTAGCAGAGGGAGGATGTTACCTGCCATGGCTGGACACCCTGAAGCCTCTCGCCATTCCCCATCATTGCACGTCTTGGTCCAAATGTGTACATGGCATGTAGCGCATGTGCCACAGAATAAACAGCATTGTAAACATTATAGCTGTTTCCAGTCATGCTCATTTCGAATACAGAGGGTGGGAGGTTCTCGAGGTCCTCCTTCCCTGTACAGTTCTTAAAGCCTCCAGGGAAATCATTTGGCTTTTTAAATAAACATAGGAATACAAGTTTCCACCACTCTTTAAGAAAGACATCCTCCTGGGGCTGGTATGGATCTAAAGTCCGGAGAAAACTGTGGAACCCTGGCACATCACTTGTGTGGCCCCTGAAGAAGAGGGCACCGTGGAAGGCCTCTACAGCCTTCCAGTTAAAGAAGTAGCCCACGGCAGCAAATTCCCACTGGCTTGTCACAATCCACACCTTTTCAAGAGATGTCTTAGTCTTAGCTTTGTATGTCATAAGCGGTAGGATTAAATTCCGTATGGCATTTGAGTCGCCAGAGACAACCACAACTTTGGCCTTAGCATCCGAGAGAGCTATAGCTAGATTCACATTTCTGTATGCACTTGTATGGTATACTGAGATTTCAGACAATGTCCGTTTAGTGAACTCGACACAGATGTTGTTCTGGTCAAGCATTGGTCTTAGGGCTTGGATGAAGTTTTCTCCGCCGTCATCATCCGGTGCAACAATCCCAATCCAGTTCCAGTGGAAATGAAGAAGTAAGCGGAGTATCCCCAAATACTGTGGGACTTCACTGGGGTCAATGCGGTAGAAGGAAGGAAATATGCTCCTCTCTTTCAGAACAGGACTGAAGGAGCCATAACCAAGCTGGTGGAAGGAAGGAAGACTTTTAGTTGAAAAACAGATTTCTTAATGTTGTGCAGTTATCTTCAGGACTACACGAAAATCATGGATGTAGACATAATCCCATGTCCTGGTGACTGGATTTTCCTCTCCTTTCTCAGGAAATAATTTATGTTGCTAGATCTTCTTGTCTCAGGGTCAGATCTACTGGTCTGACTGGGCTGAAATGGTTGAGGCAAAGAAAGCACTGAGTTCAACAATGCAGCCAATTGGGTCATGAAATGCTTCTAAGAAAGAGAAATGAAGAAACTGCTCTGGGACAAATAGTATGTGTATGTACATGTGCATTTGTAATTGACATGTGGAAATCACTGCCACAGGAAGTGGTGGCAGCTACAAACATAGACAGCTTGAAGAGGGGACTGGATAAACATATGGAGCAGAGGGCCCTCAGTGGCTATTAGCTACAAGGTACAGAAGAAACACTCTGTCTGGGGCAGTGATGCTCTGTATTCTTGGTCCTTAAGCGGCAACAGTGGGAGGGCTTCTGGAGTTCTGGCAGTCTAGGTGTACCTCCTGATTGGATTTGGCCACTGTGTGACATAATGTGTATGACTGGATGGTCCATTGGCCTGATCCAACATGTCTTCTCTTATGTTCTTATGAGCACATGTCTGCCACTTCCCAAATATGACTCTGGACCTGTCAGTTCCTTTGCTTTGTATGTAGCTCACCAGCACCAAAACAGTGCATTTGCCTTCTTTCCAGTCAGAAATCACTGTGTGGCTGACCTGGGGGAGTGGTGGTGGTAGAAGTGTTTGAGCTTCTCAACCTTGATGAGCATTTTGCAGCCCTCTTAAGACCTCCTGGAGGACTCTTCCAAGCGAACTCACCCAGGGAAATGTTTCCACAGAAAGTTCTCACTGCTCAGAGAACAATGCCAGTGGCTTGAAGGAACTTTGGCAATTTGGTTAGGTTCAACTGGAAGCCGTCCAGACAAGAACATACCCCAGTCATGGCCCCCCACTCTTCTGGTTCTCCAGCCTCCATGCTCGAAGGTAGCATTCCTAGTTCAGTTTTTCTTCTCACCCTGTCAGAAGGGTTCTGATTCTAAGATGGGTGCTATTGCCTTCTGGCAAGAAAATATCAAAGGTCATAGTTCACATCTCAGAGTAACTGGATTCAGAGATTTCAGAGATGTTGTATGTGAAAGGGGGGGGTGAGCAACAGGAATCAGGATGCTGAGGGGACATGCAAGGGATGCTGTAATATTTGCTGTGGTGAGCAGTGCAGCTCTTGATTTTTAGGTTCAAGAGTCCTATGGAGGAGCGATATGATAAGGTCCCCACATGTGGGGCAGTGGAATTCACTGCACGATATACTTTGGGAGGCTTCTCAGCTATCATTGAAGCTGCCACAACACAGGGTAGTCAAATACAGGTGTCCACAGTGACTGCCCCAAAGAGAGTACAGACTGACTGTATTTTAGAGCAACAAAAGTACATTCAAGGGTTGGTCTGAAGCAATAGAAAAAAAGTTTGAGTCACATGAAGCTGCCTTATACTGAATGAAACCCTTGGTCTATCAAAGTCAGTATTGTCTACTATGACTGGTAGCTGCTATCCAGGGTCTCAGGCAGAGGTCTTTCACATCACTTAGTGTTTTGTCCTTATAACTGGAGATGCTGGGGATTGAACCTGGGACCTTGTGCATGCCAGGCATCTGCGTGCACACAAAAGCTTATACCCAGAATTATACTTTGTTTGTCTTAAAGGTGCCACTGGACTCAAACTTTGTTCAATAGAAGTACATGTAAACTTGTATGTAGAGATGCAAAGACCATCCTCATGAAGCAGTTTTGCTGACCCATAATGTTGGTGGACCCTGACCAGCATAGCCCAGGCTAGCTCAATCTCCTCGGATCTTGGCACTAAGCAGAGCTGGCCTTGGCTAGTACTTGGATCGGAGACCTCCATGGAAGTCCAGGGTCCCAACACAGAGGCAGGCAATGGCAAACCACCTCTGCTAGTCTCTTACCTAGAAAATGCTATGGAGTCATCTCACCAGACGTCAGCTGTTACCTGATGGCACTTTCCATCACCAATGTTGGTGGAATTTACATAAGCACTAAGTTGCATGAGTAATTCATTCAGTTACACATAAGAACATAAGAACATAAGAGATGCCAATGTTGGATCAGGCCAAAGGCCCATCCAGTCCAACACTCTGTATCACACAGTGGCCAGAAATACCAGTGCCATCAGGAGGTCCACCAGTGGGTCCAGGACATTAGAAGCCATCCCACTGTTGACCCCCCCAAGCACCAAGATGACAGAGCATCACTCGCCCCAGAGTCCCTATCTATACCTTGTGGCTAATAGCCACTGATGGACCTCTGCTCCATATGCTTATCTAATTCCCTTTTGAAGCCGTCCATGCTTGTAGCCGCCACCACTTCCTGTGGCAGTGAATTCCAAGTGTTAATCACTCTTTGGGTGAAGAAGTACTTCCTTTTATCCGTTCTAACCCGACCGCTCAGCAATTTCATGGAGTGCCCACGAGTTCTTGTATTGTGAGAAAGGGAGAAAAGTACCTCTTTCTCTACCTGCTCTTTCCCATGCATAATCTTATAAACCTCCATCATGTCACCCCTCAGTCGTCGTTTCTCCAAGCTAAAGAGCCCTAAGCGCCTTAACCTTTCCTCATAGGGAAGGTGTTCCAACCCTTTTATCATTCGAGTTGCCCTTTTCTGCACTTATTCTAAAGCTATAATATCCTTTTTAAGGTGTGGTGACCAGAACTGCACACAGTATTCCAGATGAGGTCGCACCATTGATTTATATGGGGGCATTATGATATTGGCTGATTTTATCATTCGAGTTGCCCTTTTCTGCACTTATTCTAAAGCTATAATATCCTTTTTAAGGTGTGGTGACCAGAACTGCACACAGTATTCCAGATGAGGTCGCACCATTGATTTATATAGGGGCATTATGTTTACAATACCCTTCCTAATAATCCCCAGCATAGCATTGGCCTTCTTTATTGCAGTCACACACTGTCTCGACATTTTCAGTGTGTGCACATTGAACCCCATTTGCCATGTTGACGTCCACTCGCCCATCTTTGACAGATCCCTTTGGAGTGCCTCACAATCCTCACTGGTTTTCACCACCCTGAACTCCAAATCATTAATGAACAAGTTAAAAAGCATTGGACCAAGTACTGATCCCTGCAGTACCCCACTGATTACCCCCCT
>NW_015161478.1:227917-228050 GCF_001447785.1 Gekko japonicus | reverse complement strand
GAAGTCAAGGTAAACAATATCTATTGGATCCCCCTTGTCCACATGTTTGTTCACCCCCTCAAAAAACATTAACAGGTTAGTGAGACAAGATCTTCCCTTACAGAACCCATGCTGAGTCTGCCTCAATAGGTTT
>NW_015161478.1:182686-225350 GCF_001447785.1 Gekko japonicus | reverse complement strand
CTTTCTTAAATACTCGATTGCAGTCAATCACAGTCAAACAATGCCCTTTCCTCTCCCTCTCTCAAGCAACCAGGAATCTGCAACAACTCTAAGCGCTTCCCCACACTCCCAGACCAGTTCTCCCACCAATATCCTCAGCTGAATCCTCTCAGCTGAAAGCAAGTAAAAAACCACTGCCTTAACCTTTCCTCATAGGGAAAGTGTTCCAATCCTTTTATCATTCGAGTTGCCCTTTTCTGCACTTTTTCTAAAGCTATAATATCCTTAACATCCTCTCAGCTGAAAGCAAGTAAAAAACCACTCACCCCTCTGTCTCCTGCTCCTGCTCAGAGCTCAGCTGGGTCTCCTCTGCCTCTGGCAAGGTGCTTCCTTAAATAGAGGCCTCCCCCAGCAGAGGGCGGGCAGCAGCTATTCAAATGCACCCAGGCACTCAATCACATGCAAAACAATGCCCCTTCCCTTTCCTCTCAATTGCAGTCAATCACAGTCAAACAATGCCCTTTCCTCTCCCTCTCTCAAGCAGCCAGGAATCTTCAACAACTCCAAGTGCTTCCCCACACTCCCAGACCAGGTCTCCCACCAATATCCTCAGCTGAATCCTCTCAGCTGAAATCAAGTAAAAAACCACTCACCCCTCTGTCTCCTGCTCCTGCTCAGAGCTCAGCTGGGTCATCTTGCACAATCTAGGTTCTCTTTGGCTGTTTCAGGGCAGGTTGGTGGTTCTTTGGAACAAATCCATAAAGGGCAGCCAGACCAGGAGACTGGAATACCAGCAGCCTGTCCCAGTGCTTCAATCTCAGCCCTGCTGCTTCCCTCCTCCTAACGGAAACCTCTTTTCTCAGTCAATATATCAAGCACAGTTTTATCCTCCGTTCATTCTGAGAGTTCAGGGCAGCTTGCACGGTTCTTTCCATTTTCAGGTCATCTTTACAGCAATAACCCTGTGAGGTAGGTGCGGCTGAGGTGAACTGGCCCTAAGTCAGCCAGCGTGCATCATGGCAGTGTGGGGATTGGAACCCACGTCACTCAGATCCTCATCGGACAGTCTATCCAACCACTGCTGATTCTAAATTTAAATTCTTATCAAAGCAAATATATTACTGAAGGGTCCTGCTTCTCCACTCTCACGTGCCCTTCGGCCAGCCCCATTGCCTCCCCTACGTGTTCACGCCACTCCCCAAATAACCCTTTTATACCCAGAAAAATGCCCTCTTACCTGCGGGATCATGAAGAGGCCCAAGAGGGATGCCATCTGCACTGAGATTCTGGAGTAGAGACTTCCAATGACAGAGAGCACCTTCTCCTGTCTGCTGCATCTGTAGTTGGGGACCACTTGATCCCCCGTGGACAGAAAGGACAGGCCTGCCTGGTAGGTCATTCTTGCAAAGTAAGTGTCCTCAAAGATGCGGAAGCCCAGTGTGACGTTGGGGAGGAGTGCCGGATCCTTGTTGATCTCACTGATGGCAAACACAAGGGCCAGGATGTGCTGGTAGTTTTTGGGCACCGGGCTGCAATAAGAGGTACATTATATGGGCCCCGTGGCAACACAAGGAGTATAATGAAAGACATTCTGGTTGCAACAACCATTGCAGACCTAAAGACAAGTCCATTCATCAGATATTTGCATTTAAATGCCCTGCCCCTTCTCACAGAACACAGCAACATTTATAAAATTCCAACTGGCTCAGACCAAGAGTCCGTCAACAACAGCATCTTGTTTCTCTGAGAGCCTTCAGGATATCCACGTGGAAAGACAATACCCCTTTCCTGCCATCGCCCTCCCCAGCACCTGTCATTCAGGGGGAGACTGCCAATCCAGATCAGTTTTGCTGATTCATTACATACTTTAATATTTGAGGTTTTCCATCCTTGTATGACTCCACTTAACTGGGTGTCTTAACAACACTCTGGGTGTCTAGATAAAAGTATTTCACGGGCTTTGCTGCTCTTTTGGTGTTTACCCCGAATCACTACACATGAATTAGATAATAATTCAATATTTGGTCAATATCATCATGTTTCTCTCATTCACATGTCTTAGTCCTTTCCAGATTCTCAACATAGAACCCAAACTACTGCTCAGGTCTGACGATACACTACCTGACAGTGTCTAACACTAGATTCACTACAGGACATAAGAAGAGCCCTGCTGGTTCAGACCAGTGGTCCATCTAGTCCAGCATCCTGTCTCAAAGAGTGGCCAACCAGTTCCTCTGGAGGACCAACAACAGGGACTAGAGGCCGAGGCCTTCCTCTGATGTTCCTTCCTTGCACTAGGATTTAGAGGTTGACTGCCTCTGAATGTGGAGGTTCCCCTCAGTCACCATGGCTAGTAGCCACTGATAAATATATCTTCTGTGAATCTATCTAATCTCCTTTTAAAGCTGTCTATGCCTGTGGCCATCACTGCATCCTCTGGCAGTAAATTCCACATTTTAATCACTCTCTGTGTAAAGAAGTATTTCCTTTTGCCCTCCTGACAAGACTTACCGTTCAAGGTAGATGTTCCAGGGATGTTTTTCAAAGGACGCATGCGTAATCGTGGTCTTGAGGTGTGGCAAAATCCCACCAACAAGGAGGTCTCCTGGCCTGTAATATGCTTCTTGGAGCTCAAAGGGCCTGGTCAAGAGGCACTTGGTCCCCAGTGTCCTGTGCACAGCCCGAGGCAAGAGGCAAGAGGAGAACAGCACCCACATCAGTACCATTTTCATGAAATCTTCCCTCCTAGATCAGCAAACAAATTACTGCACAGAACATGGATCACAGTCAACAGAGTGGACTTTCAGATGGTAGGGAGGGAGCATATGATGTCAATGTGCTTCTTGCCCACCCCAAACCTTTTGGAATCTTCCAGTTTATATGACATTCTTAACACAAACATGTTTTGTTCTGATCTGGGTATTGATTATTTTGAGCTTGGTAGATGATAAACATCAGGGGCTCGGTGGGAATTACTGTGATTTTGCTAATTTCAGAGGAGAGAGATAATCATAACTGAATAGCACGGGACTGTATTTGCATGTCTATCAAAGACAAATGTGTTTGTGTGCTTCTCTATAGGGCAGATAGACCCAAGGGGGTGGACTTAGGCTGCCAGACTCTGAACTTGGAGTACAACAATCCAGACAAAAGTTAAGAATCCAGTCCAAAGTGGCTAAATATGTAACAGACAGACTGTTACAATAATGTCATTTACAGTTTCACTTTGTGATTAATTATATACTGACATGATGATTTAATATATCTAGCGTATTTGGTGCCAGTCTGTTTGTTACTTATTTAGACTCTGAACTGGGGCCTGCGTGAAGCTGACCAGCCAAAACCAAAATGGCATCCGGGGTGGTCCAAAGTACTTTATCCCAATTGGACGGCTGGATTGGAACCTGGTACTTAAAGACCAATGAGTTCTTCGGGGTATAAGCCTTTGAGAGTCAAAGGTCCATTTGTTGGATACCAATTTGATGACTGAGTCTGGAACTTGAGTTGCAAGTTCACCAGTGGGGTTGTGGGACTTTTCAGCTAGAACTCAGAGTTGCAGCAGGAGAAAAATGAAATACAAAATGGCTGTCAGGCCTATGGCATGACATCACTTGCAGGGGTCATCTGGAAGTGCTGTCTGTCTTCTCTAGGAATTGACAGAGACTCTACGGGTTTTACCATAACATTTCCAACGATTACTAGAGAGGACTGACATTTGTCAGCCCAATCAGAACAATGACACAGAGAACAGTTTGGAATCAAACAAGGGCCAGTTTATTAACTATTTAGCAAATTATAAACCAAGCAGCCAGGGAAAAACTAAGCAGGTGCGGAACAGGCAACACAGGTGTCAATCTGACCAACCTCCTTTCCCAACATGGGGGTGAGCCACCAGCCCCGATCTTGAGCCACCAATATGGTTTGCGACCGGCAGCCCATCCACTGGTTGCCACCCAGGAGCGCCTACCCCAGAAGCTGTACAACTTGCAGTGAGGAGCCTACCTAAGAGATTCCCAGAGGTGACCAACTTTCCCAGTCCTTGGCCATAAAACCCGAATGCCCTTCCTGATGACCCCCTTGTTCTCAAATGGGAAATGGCTTAAGGGGCTCACAGATTCCGCTTTCTTACCTGCACTACCCTGCCACTTGCCAGGTCAATCCTCTGCTTTGGTTGAAGTGGCCACCTAGCAGCCCAAAGCTGCCCTAACCCTTTGCCGTAAGTCCTCTAAAAACAAATCTTTGCCCTTGTTTGATAAATGAAAACCATCATCCCTATACAGGCCTTGCAACTCAAGCCGTATGCTGGAGTGTGGTAAAAAAAAAAAAAATTAATCCCCCTAAGGGGAGTTTTTTATTGATTTTTTTCAAAAAACCACAAACTATAACCGAAAATTAGGAAGGGAAAACTACAACTAGGGAGAAAGGAAAGAAAACCACTAGTAACTAAAACCCCAAGAATAGGAGATCATAACAACAGCTTATATAAATGTTATTCTTAATCACTAGTGTTACTTTGAACATAGTTGGTTATGCTAAATTATTTATCTTTTTACACATCAATCTATCTGTTTAAGAAAACACCAGAGCATCCCATAGTTATTGTATAATTTTCAGGCACAATTCAGAGTCCTTCAGCCTTTATTTTGTCTTATCTTTTCTGATCCTCAATTTGTATGGACTTTTGGGGCGGCCACCCCCTTTTCAGTGAGAGAGTCCTCTTCAGAAGACACCGAGTCCAGTTCCCCATCAAATTTGCTTTCTTCTTCTTCCTTCTTGTCCTCAGCTGGCTCCCCCAGCTGTACTCTCAGGAACTCACGTGCTTTAAAAACAAAGTCAATCTTTTCTTTTTTGTCATGGAGTTTGAAAATGATGCCTTCTGGAATTAGCCATCTGTATTCAATACCATTTGTTTGTAGAAAAAAGATTAAATCTTTGTATTTCTTTCTCTTCTGTCTTATTTCAAATGGGATATCTTTTAAAATCCTGATGTTATTGTCCCCAATTTTCAAGGATGTTCCAGTAGTTGCTTTCAAGATTGAATCTCTCACATGTCTCTTCGAGAATCTGACTACTATATCCCCAGGCAGATTATTCTTCTTGATGTATGAGGAGTAGGACCTGTAGATAACATCCATCTCACTATGAAGATATTCTGCTTTCAAATCTGTAACTGGGGCTAATGCTTCACTCAGCAATTGCTTCAGATTCTCCCCCTTTTAATTCTGGAACCCCTTGGAACCGTAGGACAGATTTGCTTTTTCCATCTGCAGCTGTAAAAGTTGTGATTCTTTCGCAGCTTGCTTCATTTCCAGCTTTTGCACCTTTTTCTTAACTTTTTTAGTGTTGGCATCCATTTCCTTCACCTTCTCAGCCGTTTGCTCCATTACTTTTAAAGACTCAGTCAATTGGAGCTGCTGAGATGCCATACTCTGACTTGTTGTTGAAAACTGTTGCTTGATGTTAGTCATCTCATCCAGCAGAGGGCACAAGGAATCTGCCAACATTTTAGAGAGCTCAGTGGTCTCTTCCGGTCGAGGGCTACCAACTGGTTTCACTTTTACAAGTTTGTCTTTGTCTGCTTTCTTCCCCGCCATCTTTATGTATTTACTTTTGTAAAAATTGCCAGTCTCTGAAATTTGCCCTTACGCTTATCCAAGTCTCTCAAAATAGATTTAAATGCTTATTCTTCCACTCCCCCCTCTTTATGTCGTGCTTTCATTCATGCGTTTGGGAGGGGCCCCTCCCCCGCTCGCTTTTTGTCACTCCATGGGGGGATAGCTTTTTTTCTAAGTTCTCATATTTGCTTTAACCCAACTCACAATTCATTGTTGGCCATTCGGCCACACTCAGAATCTGTTTAACTCACTCGATCCCTGACACTTGTCCCAGTCAGCAGCTCTAGATCCATTCAGACACTCAGCGGCAGGACCGTCGGGGTGGAGGAGCGCCTCAATTTTCCGGCATCGCACTGGTGAAGAGGTCGCCCCTCAAAAGCCCCATGGCTAGGAGCCTTTTGCCAAGGTTCCAGGGGGGGTAGCAACCCGTCGCCCCCCACCTGCTGGTGCACAGATCACATCCCTGGGAGGTCCGGAAGATGCGTCCGCTAGCGTGTCGTCATAAACCAGAAGCCGAGTGTGGTAAAAATTGACCCAAACTACCCTCCATAGCTTTCTTCATCTGGCGGTTGGCTTTACGTCATGCATAGTCAAGGCACTTAGGGTCCCCAACACTACGCCATCCCTGTGCTGGAATAAAACTCCCTTTCCCGCTCCTCGCCAGCTCAAATATTGGCATAAAGCCAACACCAGGAACAACACCTGATCAGTTGATCAGTTTTTGACCACCTAATGTTGAGCGTCATGCTGTCATCCAGCATGGTAACATTCCAATAACAAAGGTCGCACCCAGATGTATCCTGCCGTGAGGCCGACAGAAGCTCGCTAATTTGCGGAGATCCAAAAAAGGCAACCAAAGATGCCACATGGAAAAGGGAAACCTCATATTCGTCTTCACAAAGAATAGGCCACAGTGCCCTGAGGCCCCTGACTACAGCTGGGGTCAGAGGCTCCCGGGTGTCCTCATTCCAACCACCCTCCCGTGACCAACCTGTCCTGTCAGCGTATCTGGCAGCCTTACTGGCATAAGCTAGAGATAACAGCTTGCCCCTAATGGAAAACACTGAGATGCCCTTACCTTTCAGAAACACCCAAAAATGCATCAATTGGGACACTGGGATGGGCCAAACCTGTTGCAGACCACCTTCCTGCCTAAAGGCAACAAACTGCTGGCCCGCCTTCCTATAGGATCTCTGAGTAGATGGGGCAAGGGCAAAGCCAATCACCCTTTCGGCCTCAACCCACCAATCTACCAAAAGCCCATTGGCATCCTTCCTGGGAACTGGTCGGCTTCTGGGGCCATCTGACGGAACCTCCCCATCTGTTTTCGAGAGAGAGCACCAGCAACCCCATTACTGACTCCTGGGATGTGCCTGGCCCTAAACAATACATTGTTTTTTAAACAGGGGAGCATGAACATTCGAACCAATGCCATGACCCTTGGAGACTTGGATGTTAATGAATTGATGACATGTACTGTGGCCAGATTGTCCCACCAGAAGTGGACTGTATGATCAGCAAAATCCGCTGTCCAAATTCCCACTGCTATGGCAATCAAAAAGAATTCCAAGTAGGTTAGGTCTTTAACCCACCCTGCCTAGAACCACTCCAAGGGCCAGTCATCAGCACACCAGTGGCTGTGGAAATAGACCCCCAAACCAGAAGAGCAAATGGCATCAGATATAACCTGAAGCTCAACTTTGACCTGAAGGTCCTCCCTCCAGAAAGATACCCCATTGGAGGACCCCAAAAATTCCTTCCACACTACAAGGTCCTCCCGGAGCCCCCTGGTAACCCTGATTCTGTGATGTGGGAGGCGCAGGCCCCTCATGGCATCACAAAGTAATCTTATTTATTTATTTATTTATTTATTTATTTATTTGATTTTTACCCCGCCCTCCCACCGAAGTGGCTCAGGGTGGCTTACAACAATAAAAGCAATAAAACAATACATCTAAAACAATATACAATACATTAAAATCACAATTTATCCACATTATACTATACATTATAATATACACAAGATAGAGACTATAAGTGCTGACATATTCAATCTAGGTTTGTTAATCTAACAAACGCCTGGCCCAGAGCCACAACTTTGCATGCAAAGTTGAGATGGCCCACAAGTTGCTGCAACTCCAACAATGTTATCTTTCTCAGCACCCAGGCTTTATCAATTAGCACCTGTAAACCCTGCAATTTATCAGCTGGCAGCCTAGACAACTGCCTCATGGTATCAATCTCGACCCCCAAAAAGATCAAAAGAGGAGCTGGGCCTTCTGTTTTTTCATGTGCAAGGGGAACACCAAGCTCCCCCGCCAGATCAATGAAGCTGGACATTAAAAATTTGCACTGTCCAGTACCCTTATGGCCCACGAACAGAAAATCATCGCAATAATGTGCTGTACTGCATAGACTTGTTCTGAAACGCAAGGCCCATTCCAAAAAGGAACGGAACCTTTCAAAGGCAGCACAGGACATGGAGCAACTCATGGGAAGGGCCCTATCTATATAAAATTGTCCCTTAAAGGCGAAACCCAGCAGTTCAAAGTCCACCACGAAAACAGGCAGCAGGCGGAAGGCCAACAATGTTACATTTTGCCAATTCCACACTCTGGCCACAGCTGTGCACCACCCGCATGACTTGGTTGAATGAGGTATACATGGTGGCTGCTAGACTGTGATTGGTGACTGGTGGATTCTCTGATCTGGTATCAAAATGCTAGGCGCATTGCCAGCTGGCTTCCAGGCAGAAAATGGTGGATGCAGTGTGTACTGCCACGGCGCCTTAGAAATAACTTTTAAATGCTCTGAAATAATATAACCGATGGCCCAGCAAATGGATACTGGAAAAGTGTTGGAAACTAGTCATGACAAAGTTTTGTTGTGACGTTGTAATGTGAGCAGGGTTTTAAAAAAAAGAATAAGTAAACATGGCAGGTGGCAGCCCTTTTTATTTTTCCACGCATTACAAAATAGTGAAGTCTACGACCCAAAAAAGAGAAGCGCTAGCCATCTTGAAACAACCCTGCTCTCCCCTCCAATCCCACATGCTACTCCCATTCCAGAGTACTGACGCACGTAGGATGCTTTTTCCGGAAACTAAAATGTATACTGTTGAAATGACCACTGCAACAAATGTGGATAATATGCTTAAAGCGATGATGGCGGCTCTGTATTTCACTGCTTCATCATTTCATTATAACGTAACAAAGGATTAAAAAAAAAACATCATGGAAAACTTGAGCTACCATGGGGAGGGGCAGATAGATGGAAGGCGGGCGACTGGGCGTGGAAAAAGGGGCGTGCATTTCTGCTTCTCTCTGGGGCAAATTGGAAACTTCTCAAGAAACAAGGATCATGAAACCGCGGGGGAAATCGGGCAAGATCAAAATGTGGATCAAAATGTGGCTGCAGGGCTTCGAGTGGGAAATTGACCAATGGAACCGGGTCAAAGGGAGGCGCGACGGCAGCGCAGCTCCTTGTGCGAAATCGGTATGGAACATTTGCCAACCTTTCTCGCTGATCAGTGACATACTTGCTATGATTAGCCCTAGAGCCCAAAGCCTGTAAATCTACACCAAGATATTTAAAACTATTGCCTTGCTCAATCCGATTGGCATTAAAGGAATAAAAGCAGACTATGTAGAGCTACAATTTATAAGTAAGAAAATCTCTTTACTAAACCTTATATAGCGTCAAGTCTTCTACCAGCACTTGCATGTGTTGATAGAAATTAAAAAGCTATATTGAACTTGTGAATAAGAAGAGAAAGAAAGCAGTGTTTCTATTTCTGGATACAGAGAAAGTGTTCAACCATTTAATATGGCTTTTTTTATTGAATGTATTACAAAACATGGATTGTGATCCTGAATTCTGGAAATGGATGTGTGGTATATACTTGAATCAACAAGCAAAGATTTTAATTAGTGGGAAATTAACAGAAGCAATTAAAAAAAGGCACATGTCAGGATTGTCTCCTATCTCCTTTATTATTTATATTACCAATAGCAATTTTAGCTATAAAGATTAGACAAGACAAGAAGTGGCGACCTGCAACACTTGCGGGGGGGGGGAGCGCCATGCAGAGGAGGAAGCTGCCGCAGGTGAGCCTTCTCCCCTTCTCCCCTGCCCCATCCTGGCCACAATGGCAAGGCCCATGAGGCTCTGAACCACCAGGTCCACCAAACCTCCCTGCCCCCCTGGCAATGGCGGTGAGGCCTGTGTGGCTCCGAGCCGCCAGGCGCACCAAACTTCCCCCGTTCCCCTGGCAACTGTGGTGAGGCCCATGTGGCTCTGAGCCACCAGGCCCACCAAACCTCCCTAACCCCAACAATGGCGAGGCCTGAGCTTGGCTCGCAAGCCTCCCCCTCCCCCTCCCTTAGTGGCAGTGGCGAGACCTGGCCAGCCTGCCAAGCTTACCCCCCCAGTGGCAGTGGCGAGGGCTAAGCAGCTCACAGCTGCTAGCCTACCAAGACTTCTCCCGCCCCCCCCAGTGGTGGCAGTGGCAGTGAGGCAGTTCTAAGAGCGTTCTCTGCACATGCGCAAGCAATGCTCTTTTAATTTTGGGGGGATTTAAGTATCCCAACTATAGTTTTTTAAATAGATTTCAGATTTTTCTGCACATCTGGGGATTGCCCCAAATGTACAGGAAAATCTCTTTGCCCCCTAGGTGCCCCCGATGTGCAGATTTAGATATCTGCACACAGGAGGCGCCTTGGATATTAGATATATAGATGATTGAAATAAGGGAATAAAAACAGGTTATGTAGAGTTCGAAACGAAAAGATGATATGGTCTTAACAGTCCTGGTTCACCAAAAATTGTTACAACATGTAATGGAACATATTGACGTGGATGTGGAAAGCTAAATGTTTAAATGTTAATTCTTCAGTAATGTTAACCACCTGCATGAGGAGCTATAATGAACTGAAACTTGAAAAAGCAGAGAATATTCAAAAATTTAGGTTCCTGTATTTCTTGTTCCTTAGGAGCTGATCTCTGCTATTGAGATCAGGCCTCAGAAAAATAATGTAGCATTTGGGAACAAAGATGCAGCCCAGGAGACCGGTGCCAGAGGCCAAGATGGAGAAGACCTCCACGGCCACCATGGACTTCCCTTTAGTGCTCAGGTAGGTGGGCACGAAGGAGACCCACACGCTGCAGAAGACCAGCATGCTGAAAGTGATAAACTTGGCTTCATTAAAGCTGTCGGGTAGTTTCCTCGCTAGGAAAGCCACCATGAAGCTGACTAGGGCCAGAAATCCCATGTATCCCAGGACTGTGTAAAACATGATGACTGACCCCTCGTTACATTCCACTATGATCTCTTTGGCCAAGGAGTGGAAGTCCGAGTTGGGGAATGGGGGAGAGGTTCCTAGCCAAAGTGCAGAGGTAATAACCTGGAGGAGGGGACAGACCAGGACAATGACATTTACCCCTTGTCTCCCCAACAGTTCTCTTGCCATGTTTCCTGGCTTAGTGGCCATGAAGGCCACAACCACCATGATAGTTTTTGCCAAGATGGACGAAATGGCAACAGAGAAGATTATAGTAAAAGCAATTTGTCTTAGAAGGCAGGTGAACTTTGTAGGTCGACCAATGAATAGGAAGGAGGAGAGGAAGGAGAGCAGAAGGGAGATGAGGAGGACATAGGTGAGTTCTCTGTTGTTGGCTTTGACAATGGGTGTGTCTCGATATTTAATGACAGTTGCCAGGACTAGGGCTGTGATCAGAGACAGAAAAAGAGCAAGTGAAGCCAAAACAATCCCCAAAATTTCTTGATAGGAAAGGAAGCTTATGTTCTTGGAGATACATTGATCTTTGTTCTTGTTTGGATATTGATCTTCTGGACATGGGACACAATGATCAGCATCTGGAACAAACAATCACTAATTACTTAATTCCAGCACAACAGAAATAACGTTTGTGTAGTATTCAGTTGAGTGTTTACCAAGGAGATGGAATAATAACAGTGTCCAGCTAGTGGTAAGATTGAGTTTCCTGCTGCATAATATCTGTGAAATATAGCCTGTTGCACAATAATATTGTTATATATTTATAAATACTAGATATGCAACATAGAATAGAATCTGGTTTGCTGCTAACTTATGAACAATTCTGACATTTTAACTTGAGGACGAGGGAAGTCACATGAAGTTACACTCCAAATAGGGCCCAAAAAGGACATCTGTGTAGGTGGCCCCTTTTCAAAATCTTTCAGAATGACTAGTGTCAATTTAAAGGTGCAAATTCCCATTTGATTTTCCTCTGTTTCTACTTCTGCAACTTAGCTGAGAAGAATTCTACATAAGAAATGCATGATAAAGACAAACAATATTTTGAAATTCATACCTTGACGGTTTAAATCTAAACATAACAGAAAGAAGTTCTAGAAGAGAAAGAATTATCCAGATACTATCCCAAAACTGAACTTAGTGAAAAAGAGAGAAATTCAAAGTGTGTATTAGAGAATCAGTTTTTTCATTATACAGACTGTGGGTGGTTATCACTGGTAGTGTCAGGGCTTAACATCCCATGGGCCCCACAAGAAAGCTGTAGCTCCTTACCTGAGGTATACATTATAATCTAAAAATGCAAGCATAAGTCCATAACTCCAGAGTCTAAACGTAAGCGGTGTTTACAGCCTTTGCGAGCCACTCAGTGTCCAGCAACTTCAACCCTTTAAGTTGGGGTTTCAAGATTTGTTGAACTACCTGAATGGTTGGAAATCATCCCTTCTGGACAAAGTTCACATTCATAACAACAAGGTGGCTCTTGTTCTATAACTTTTCTGCTGTACCCTGGCAAGCAGCTCTCCACACACCTGGAGGAGGGCATTTCCTAAATGGAAGAAAGAAGAAGTGGTGAGATTTTCCAAATGAGTGGTGTTCTTTCCACACCCTGATGATTCTCCATGGAGCTCTTTAGGGATGGGCCCAGAATCTGTTCTATACACTCCTGAACCTGCACCTGTCAAAATGATTTGGGAGGTTCGGGATTGTATAGAATGGATCCTGTGCAAGCTAGGGACACCAAACTCATAGTGGACTGCCCCTGGATGCCCAAATTTGATGTCTCTAGTTTGCAAGGGATCCATTCTATACACTCCTGCACCTGCACCTGTCAAAATGCCCGTAACAGTCATTTTAACAAGTGCAGGCTCAGGAGTGTATAGAACGGATCCTGTGCAAGAGACATCAAAGTCACAGGGGACCACCCCTGGATGCTGTTTAAGTTGTTGTAAATGTCTCTGCTCATAAACCACACAAAGTTCCATGAACAGCTTGAAAGTTTGTGGAAAGCTCATGCTAGGTGACCTGCCATGAACTTGACTTTGTGAACCACGAACTGGCGAAATTTAGCTCCTGCCCATTCCTAGAGCTCTCATTGCTGCTTGAATGCAAAGGCAATCACATTGCAACACTGCAGTTTTCCCGACTGTTCTCTCGACTCAGCCTGGAATGACTTTCTTGCATTAAAGAACTACTGAAAGGGTTTTTCTTTGGCATGGTGAAATGAATCACCAGGTTAAGCAGGATCAGATCTTTCTAGGAAATGTGCAAGTCTTACTACGACCAGTAAAACAGAACTTCCAAAGGAAAAAGTATACCATTCTGGAGTCCAACATCTGAACGAAGCTGGCCTTTAGTCTGTTCTATAAATGCAATCTTATACTCCCAAAAGTTCTATCAGCAAATTTCTCTACCATTACCCAAGACTTTCAACTTCTTCCCCACCTGGGTAGCCCAAACAATTGTATCTGCGTTAATGGTGAAATCTTTGCCTGGGGGGGCCCTCGGATCCATCCTTCCAACTTTCACTTGAGCTGAAGATCCATTTGGGAAGAAAGCCACGTTCAGGATATCATAGCCAGCTGATCTCTTGTCATTTTGACTGAAAAACACTTCCTCGCCAGCACTGTTGTTGAACTGAGTGCTCCTCAAAGAGGCAAGGATCTGAAATAAAAGAGATCCTAAGAAAATGATGTAACAGTTATGACTGCTGGTGGAGCTGGTTGCAGGTTTTGGTGGGCCATAGGCATAGACTTTCCAAGGTCCCCTTTCCCTCCACCATCAGGACCCCTGCTTATACCCTTCCTTTCATCTGCATGCCAGTTGCCTACATGTATGTCTTGCCCCTACCCCGTTGCCAACCCTTCCATTGCTTTTGCTCACAGCTCCCTGACAACCTGCAGCCCTTTCCCTGGCAATGGCCATTTGTGTAACTGGGAGAATGTATTGCTAGCAAGAGAGTGGTCAGGGGTGATGGGTTGACAGTAGTGGGCCCCAGACGAAACCCTGGGTCCTGCCACCTGCCCCTTCTCAGGGGCCCACCAACCCCAACCATTAGGGGAACGGTCCTACGGACATTCTGTCTGGACTACCACAAGAGGAGATTATGGTTTCTGTAGTTGTTTCCTTAATGGAAAAGCCAAGGGTGAATTCTCAGTGGGCACTAATGACCAGGTGACTTCTTTATGTCTCTTTGTTGGGGGCATCTCTCATGGTAGCTACTTCTCATGACACACTCTCCATATGCTTGGATGGAGGCTGGAAGCAACTGAATTATAGACAGTGCAGAAGTTCTCAGTTGGTGTGCCCTCACTGCAAGGCCCCATCAGCTGGGAGGGGGGTGCAGAGGAAAACCCACATGGGTGGACAGGACTCCCAGCAGTGCAGCACTGGGCAGACCCTCCCATACCCCAACAGAGGATCATCTACACCCCCCCCCATGCAAACGCTGATCCCTGAGGCCATCTGGGACAGCATCCCCAGATCTGCAGGCTGAGTGGGGAGGTATGAATGCAACTGCAGTGACTCCCAACTTATCAGTGAGGCTGTCCCCGAAGTGAAAGGGTTCTGCTTGATTGCTGCAGATGTGGTTGTTCTGCCATGCTGAAGTCACAATTGGAGTGGCTCTGCCCACCCACCCACCCCTGAGCAGCTTCCTGTTCCGTCCTTGGCACCATTTGCTCATTAGCCGCATAGTAGCCCTGAATGGGCCAGTTCCACCCCCCGGGCCTTATGTCTGACACCCCTAGTCTAAGGGATGAGAAGCCAACCCAATGCTGATAGCGCTTCATCTAAGTATGAATCCATGGATGGATGGCCATCGCTGACATAGCAATCAAGTCAGCCCATGAAAACAATGTATTTCTAAATGTGTAATCTGGTTTTATTGCATTGCTGATTGATGTGGAGCATACTGTTCTAACTGCATTCTTTTTACTTGTGTAGTCTCCTTTGAGATTCGGGAAAAAGAGGTGGACCATAAATGAATGAAATAAATTCCCATAGAAGAGGCCCAGAAAGTTAGAGGGCCATTCAGACTCAGCGATAGATAGCAAACTCGGCGAGAGGAATTGTGGAAGAGCAAGAGGGGGAAATGGAAGCTGTAAACTCCCTTCCAACTGATACCAAGGCCCTAGAGCTTCCAGCCCCCTTGGTGGAGGTGGGGGTCCCCTGCTGCCAGGCCCTGCCCCTGCTGCCAATCAGCTGGCCAGTGGGGGGGGACTTACCAGGAGAAAGAGGAAGGTCCAGGCTACCTTACCGGCATCACAGAGGAAGTGATCTCATCATGCCACCGATGGCTGGGTGACGCTGTGGTATTTGGGCAAAAACTCTATGGTAGAAGCTGTAGTATTTTTGCCCAAACAGCAGAACATTGCAGCAACATCAGAACTTGATGACATCATTACCTGTGTGATACCAGCCATGTGACCTGGGCCTTCTTTGTCCTGGTAAGTCCCCCCTATCCACCACCAGTTGCCAGGAGGGTCCTGGGAACTATACAAGGTCCAGAAAGAGCAGCTTAAGAGATGGGGGAGCTTGCCTTGCTTAGGAGAAGGAGGACCCTGAGTTGTCTCTGGCATTGCACAAAGAAGTAGTTATAACAGGAACTTCTGCTACTTTTTCCTCAGAAGGAAAACAACCCTGTGGCAGCTGTTCCTCCTTCTCTATGGCCAAAGAAATTGCCAGCCATGAAGGGCACCACATCAGATTGCTTAGTTTATTCGGGATGGGTCAGTGCTGGGCTGACATGTTCTGGGCTGTCCATTCCTTGACGCAAGAGCCACGTAGCAGAGGGAGGATGTTACCTGCCATGGCTGGACACCCTGAAGCCTCTCGCCATTCCCCATCATTGCACGTCTTGGTCCAAATGTGTACATGGCATGTAGCGCATGTGCCACAGAATAAACAGCATTGTAAACATTATAGCTGTTTCCAGTCATGCTCATTTCAAATACAGAGGGTGGGAGGTTCTTGATCTCCTCCTTCTCTGTACAGTTCTTAAGGCCTCCAGGAAAATAATTTGGTTTTTTAAATAAACATATGAATACAAGTTTCCACCACTCTTTAAGAAAAACATCACCTTGAGGCTGGCGTGGATCTAAAGTCCGGAGAAAACTGTGGAATCCTGGCACATCACTTGCGTGGCCTCTGAAGGACAGGGCACCATGGAAGGCCTCCACAGCCTTCCAGTTAAAGAAGATGCCCACGGCAGCAAATTCCCACTGGCTTGTCACAATCCACACCTTTTCAAGAGATGTCTTAGTCTTAGCTTTGTATAGCATAAGGGGTAGGATTAAATTTCGTATGGCATTTGAGTCGCCGGAGACAACAACAACTTTGGCCTTAGCCTCCGAGAGAGCTATAGCTAGATTCACATCATTAGATGGACTTGTATAGTACACTGAGATTTCAGACAAGGTCCGTTTAGTGAACTCGACACAGATGTTGTTCTGGTCAAGCATTGGTCTTAGGGCTTGGATGAAGTTTTCTCCGCCGTCATCATCCGGAGCAACAATCCCAATCCAGTTCCAGTGGAAATGAAGAAGTAAGCGGATTATCCCCAAATATTGTGGGACTTCACTGGGGTCAATGCGGTAGAAGGAAGGAAATATGCTCCTCTCTTTCAGAACAGGACTGAAGGAGCCATAACCAAGCTGGTAGAAAGAAGGAAGACTTTTAGTTGAAAAACAGATTTGTAAATGTTGTGCAGTTATTTTCAGTGCTTCACAAAAATCAGGACTGTGGAGATAATCCCATGTCCTGTTGACTGGATTTTCCTCTTCTTTCTCAAGAAATAATTTCTGTTGCTAGATCTTCTTGTCTCAATCTACTGGTCGGACTGGGCTGAAACGGTTGAGGCAAAGAAGGCATTGGGTTCAGTAATGCAACCAACTGGGCCATGAAGTGCTTCTGAGAAAGAGAAATGAAGAAACCGCTCTGGGACACACTGTGTGTGTGCATGTGTGCATGTACATGCATGTATGAGTAATTAACACATGGAATTCACTGTCGCAAGAAGTGGTGGCAACTACACGCATAGACAGCATCAAGAGGGGATTGGATAAATATATGGAGCAGAGGTCCATCAGTGGCTATTAGCGATAAGGTATGGAACGCCATCTCTAGGGCAGTGATGCTCTATATTTTTGGTGCTTGGGGCGGGGAGCAACAGTGAATGGGTGCCTATAGTTCTTGCCCCACAAGTGGACCTCCTGATGCCACATGGGTTTTGCCCACTGTGTGACACAGTGTGTTGGACCGGATGTTCTTACGAGCACATGTCTAACACTTCCTAAATCTTGCCCAGAACCTGCTAGTTCTTCTCCTTTGTATTTAGCTCACCAGCATCTAAACAGTGCATTTGCTTCCTTTCCTGACAGAAATCATTGTTTGGCTGAGCAGGTCGTAGAATTATCAGAGCCTCTCAGCCTTGATAAACATTTTGATAAGCATTTTGCAATCCTCTTCCTCATAATTAAGACCCCCCTGGAGGTCTCTTCCGAGGGAACTCATCCAGGCAAATGTTCCCATAGAAACTTCTCATTGCTCAGAGAACAATGCCAGTGGCTTGAAGGAACTTTGGTAAACTGGTTAGGTTCAACTGGAACCCGTCCAGGCAATAACATACTCCAATAATGGCCCCCACTCTTCTGGTTCTGAGTTTGAAGGGGTCTCTTTCTAACCTGGGAACTATTATCTTGTGGCAGGGAATACAGCCTAAGCTTTATCAAAGATCGTCGTTCACGTCTCAGAGAGACCTGTGGAGGACATGATAAGATGGGGTTTTATGGGCACTGGAATTCACTGCACAATATTGTTTGGGAGGCCCCTCAGCTATCACTGAAGCTGTCACATCACAGGGTAGTCCAATACAGGAGGCCACAGTGACTGCCCCGAAGAGAGAACAGAAGAGAGAACATATTGAAGAACAACAGAAGTACATTCAAGTGTTGGTCTGAAGCTGCCTTATACTGAATCCAACTCCTGGTCCATCAAAGTCAGTATTGTCTACTCAGACTGGTAGCGGCTGTCCAGCGCCTCAGGCAGAGGACTTTCACATCACCTACTGTCTTGTCCTTATAACTGGATATGCTGGGGATTGAACCTGGGACCTTCTGCATTCCAAGAATATGCGTGCACATGAAAGCTTATACCCAGAATTATACTTTGTTGGTCTTAAAGGTGCCACTGGACTCAAATTTGGTTCAACAGAAGAAGAAGAAGAAGAAGAAGAAGAAGAAGAAGAAGAAGAAGAAGAAGAAGAAGAAGAAGAAGAAGAAGAAGAAGAAGAAGAAGAAGAGGAGGTGGAGGAGGAGGAGGAGGAGGAGGAGGAGGAGGAGATTGGTTTCATACCCCGCTCTTCACTACCCAAGGGAGTCTCAGAGCACCTTCCAAACTCCTTTCCCTTCCCCTCCCCACAACAGACACCTTTGTGAGGTAGGTGGGGCTGAGAGAGCTCTGACAGAAACTGCTCTTTTTTCAAGAACAGCTGAGCCAGAACTATGGCTTGCCTAAGGCCATCCAGCCAGGTGCAAGTGGAGGAGTGGGAAATCAAACCAGGTTCTCCCAGATTAGAGTCAGTGCACTTAACCACTACACCAATCTGGTACATGTAAACTTGCCTGTAGAGATGCAAAGACCATTCTTATGAAACAATTTTACTGACCCGTAATGTTGGTGGGCCCTGACCTGGATAGCCCAGGCGAGCTCGATCTCCTCAGTTCTTGGCAGTAAGCAGAGTCGGCCTTGGCTAGTACTTGGAGGGGAGACCTCCACAGAACTCCAGGGTCGCAGCACCAGAGGCGGGCAAGAGCAAAGCACCTCTGAATGTCTCTTGCCTTGAAAACCCTATGGGTTCACCAGAGGTCAGCTGTGACTTGATGGCACTTTCCACCAGCAATGTTGGTGGCATTTACATAGGCACTTGTATGAGTAGTTCATTTAATTAAAAATTTTGCACAATCCAGGTTCTCTATGGCTGTTTCGGGGGAGGTGGTGGTGGTGGGTTAGTTTGGTGGTTCTTTGGAACAAGTCAATAAAATGCAGTCAGGCCAGGAGCCAGGAATTCCAGCATCCGGCTCCAATGCTTCAGTCTCAGCCCTGCTGCTTCCTTCCACTTCATGAAAACCTCATTTCTCAGTCAATCGATCAAGCACAGTTTTATCCTCCCATTCATCCAAAGTGCTCAGGCCAGCTTGCACGGTTCTTTCCATTTCTGGGTCATCCTCACAGCAATTACTCTGTGAGGTAGGTGCTGCTAAGGTGAACAGGCCCTAAGCCAGCCAGCGTGCAACATGGCAGTGTGGGGATTGGAACCCACGTCACTCAGATCCTTGTCTGGCATTCTAACCACTGCTGACTATAACTCTAAATTCTTATCACAGCAAATATATTACTGAAGGTCCTGCTTCTCCACTCTCATGTGCACTTCAGCCTGCCCCATTGTCTCCCCTACGTGTTCACGCCACTCCCCAAACACACCCTTTTATCCCCATAAAAAGGCCCTCTTACCTGCGGGATCTTGAAGAGGCCCAGGAGGGAGGCCATCTGCATTGAGATTCTGGAGTAGAGACTTCCAATGACAGAGAGCACCTTCTCCTGTCTGCTGCATCTGTAGTTGGGGACCACTTGATCCCCCGTGGACAGAAACGACAGGCCTGCCTGGTAGGTCATTCTTGCAAAGTAAGTGTCCTCAAAGATGCGGAAGCCCAGCGTGACGTTCGGGAGGAGTGCCGGATCCTTGTTGATCTCCCTGATGGCAAACACGAGGGCCAGGATGTGCTGGTAGTTTTTGGGCACCCGGCTGCAATAAGAGGTACATGATATGGGCCAGTGGTAAAACAAGGAGTGTCATGAAAGACCTTCTGGCTTCACTCACCATTACTTAGAAAGAAAACCCTGCAGACTAGTTTTGAGTCCGTTCATCAGATATTTGCATTTAAATGCCCTGCCCCTTCACACAGAGCACTGCGACATTTAAAAGACTCTAACTGGCTCGGGTCAAGAGTCCGTCTACTACAGCATCCACATGGAAGATGTAAAGATGATATCCCTTTCCTGCCATCGCCCTCCCCAGCATCTGTCATTCAGGGGTAGACCGTCTCTGACCATGGAAGGTCTATTTAGCTATCTTGGCTTAGCAGTGAATAGAACATTCTTTTTATAGCTGCAATGTTTGCAGTGGAGAGTTAATAACTAAATTGTCCCAGTGATAAACTCTGTATCAGATTTCTTAATCCACAAAAAAAAGGGCATTCTAAACAAGGATTATTCAGTACGAATGTCAGCAAAATCAGCTTTACGTGCAACCCATTTAACAATCCAGGTCAATTTAGCTGCTTCATTAAATACTTTAATATTTGGGGTTTCAATCCTTTTATGACTCCATTTATCTCCACATATTGTACAACTTCACTCTGGGTGACTAGATCAAAAAGTTTAACAGGCTTTGCTGTTCTTTTGGTGCTTCCTCCAGAATCAATACACATGAATTAGATAATAAATGACTGAAATTCAGTCAATATCATGTTCGTCTCATTCACATGTCCTAGTCCTTTCCAGATTCTCAACACAGAACCCAGACTATTGCTCAGGTCTATCTACATGGGACCTGACAATGTCTAACACTAGATTCATGTAGGAACATAAGAAGAGCCCTGCTGGATCAGGCCAGTGGTTCATCTAGTCCAGCATCCTGTCTCACAGAGTGGCCAACCAGGTCCTCTGGAGGGCCAACTACAGGGCACAGAGACTGAGGCCTTCCTCTGATGTTGCCTCCTGGCACTGAGGTTCAGAGGTTGACTGCCTCTGAATGTGAAGGTTCCCCTCAGTCACCATGGCTAGTAGCCTCTAAAAGATCTATCCTCTGTGAATCTCTCTATTCCCCTTTTAAAACCGTCTATGTCTGTGGCCATCACTGTATCCTCTGGCAGTAAATTCCACATGTTAATCACTCTCTGTGTAAAGAAGTATTTCCTTTTGCCCTTCTGCTGCTTAACAAGGGTGCCTGTTTCTAGAAGTTCCAGTGGAATTTGCTGGCCAGACTGAAAGTATTCCAACCCAGGGCCTCCTGGCAAAACTTACCATGCAGGATGGATGTTCCTGGGTGGGGTTTCAAAGGACCCCCGCATAACTGTGGTTTTGAGGTGGGGCAAAATCCCACCAACAAGGTGGTCTCCTGGCCTGTAATATGCTTCTTGGAGCTCAAAGGGTCTGGTCAAGATGCACTTGGTCCCCAGTGTCTTGTGCACAGCCTGAGGCAAGAGGCAAGAGGAGAACAGCACCCACATCAGTACCATTTTCATGAAATCTTCCCTCCTAGATCAGCAAAGAAATTACTGCATAGAACCTGGATCATAGTCAACTGTGTGGACTTTTAGATGGTAGGGAGGAAACATATGTCAATATGCTCCTTACCCAGTATACATGGCATGCTTAAGACAAACATATTTTGTTCTGATCTGGATGTTGATTATTTCAAGCTTGGTAGATAGAAAACGCAGGGGGGTCAGTAAGAATTACTGTGATTTTGCTAATTTCAGAGGAGAGAGATAATCACATCAGAATAGCGCAGGGCTGTATTTTCACCTCAGACAAACGTGTTTGTGTAACTCTGTGCTTCTCCATGGGGCAGACTGACTCAGGGGGCTGGACTTAGGCTGCCGGATTCTAAACTTGGGCCTGTCTGAAGCTGACCAGCAAAAACCAAAATGGAATCTGGGGGGTGGGGGTGGTCCAAAGTGATTTATTCCAATTGGACGGCTGGATTGGAGCCTGGTACTTAAAGACCAATGAGGTCTTTGGAGTATAAGCTTTCGACAGTCAAAGGTCCCTTTGTTGGATATCAATTTGATGGCTGAGTCTAGAACTTGAGTTGCAAGTTCCCAGTGGGTTTGTGGGACTTTTCAGCTAGAACTCAGAGTTGCAGCAGGGGGAAAATGAAATAAAACATGGCTGTCAGGCCTATGGCATGAGATCACTTGCAGCTGTCAACTGGAAGTGATGTCTGTGTTCTCTAGGCATTGCCAGAGACTCTATGATTTTACCATAACATTTCCAGTGATTACTAGAGAAGACTGACATTTGCCACCCCAATCAGAATAACAAGACTGTTATGTACTGAACCAGGATAGCACCGGGATACTGACTAGCTTGAGTTACCTAAACAATGGACAACTAGGATCCTAGAAGTGACCTATGGTTTTAAGGTTGTAATGTAAATAACCAATCACTACTCGTGTCTCAAACCCAATATATTTCATTGGCGATGAGTATGGGATCCTGTTGAGCCAGCCCATCACTCTCCAGCACCACACCGCACAATGAGCTCCAGTGCTTAGCACAATGCATTGCTACTGGGACCATGGCTGCCGCTCCAGGACACTTCAATGCATTCGATGCTGCTGCCGAGGACTGGGAATCCTACATCAGCTGGTTTGAGTTCTTTCTCAAGTCCTCCAGGATCAATGCAGTGGGGAAGAAGTGAGCTGCCTTCTTCCAAGTATGTGGTCGCACAACGTATGAGATTGCCCGCTCGCTCATTTCCCCCGCAGCACTCAAAGACACGGACTACCAAATGATCATCGACTGGCTTAAGGCTCATTTCTCGTCTAAGCCGTCTGTCATCACCGCCCGCCATGCATTCTACATGAGGTACCAGGCCACCAACAAATCCATCACAGACTTTGTCACCGCACTATGGCAGATAGCCCGGCATTGCAACTCTGCCAACCTTGAGAAAGCCCTCCGGGACTGGCTGGTCTGCGGACTACGGGACGAGAGGTTCCAGCGAAAAATCCTCGCCAAAGGTAACCCGAACTTCAAGGAGTCCATGGAAATGGCCCTTGCCATAGAAGAAGCCAAGCAGTTCACCACAGAGATTCAGCACATGAGGCAGCTGCCAACTTTGACTAAACTGACCATGGCCACCCACCTCATGGACCCCTTGGAGGATGACGATGATGAAGTTCTACAGCTCCAGCAACCCGAACAGCACCACCCACCAGCTGCACAACAACACCCATCCGCACCACTTCGTGCCAGCTTCACCACCACCACAGCCACGTGCACCAGCTGCAGAGAGCCACATGAAAGGAGGTCCTGTTGTTTCCGGGACGCCACATGCAGAAACTGCGGGAAGGTCGGCCACATCGCACAAGCCTGTCGCACCAAGGAGAACCGGAGGTGACAATCGGCGACCCCAACCTTGATGCACTCCACAGAGCTACACCCCACCTCTGTCCAGCAGCAAGAGGTACTGCACTTGCCCCAGGACACCCAAAATAAAATTACAGTAATGGTACTGATAGAGGGGAACCCCTGCATGATCGAACTCGACACCGAATCCTCCATCTCTATCATTTCCGAGGACATGTTCAAGAGACTTTGTCCCAAAGGGGGTCCTCTCCTGCAGCCAGTTGGCTTCACCCTACAGGACTTTTCTAAAAATGAAGTGTCCATCCTGGGGGAGGGCAAGTTCTGAGTGCAGTACCTACACTTTGATGGACTTTTGGACTTGCTGGTAGTGAGAGGCAGTCGCACGAGCCTTATTAGGATCGTGCAAATGAAAGCACTGGCCCACAGTTATGTATGGTGGCCCGGCCTGGAAAGCAACATCGAGGACTGTGTAAAGCACTGCCAGGCTTGTCAAGAAACCCATCCGGCAGCGCCCGGGGCCCTTGTGCAACAGTGGAAATCCACTCACAAACCATGGTCCTGGTTACACCTGGACTTTGCAGGGCCCTTCCAAGGACAGATCTTCTTCATTTTGGTATAAATAACCAATCACGGGGAGTGTGTGTGTGGGTTTATTTGGCAAGCATATAAGCAAGGCTTCTGCCCTGCTGGGGTGTTTTTAGTTTGAGCAGATTCACTTAATAAAGCATGAGCTGATCACTACTCGCGTCTCGAACCCAGTATGTTTCAGAGACAGAGAACAGTTTGGAAACAAACAAGGGGCATTTTATTAACTATTTAGCAAAATTTTAATGAAGCAGCAACGGAAAAACTAAGTGGGTGCGGAACAGGCAAGGTAGTTGTCAATCCGACCAACCTCCTTGCCCAACATAGGTGTGAGCCACCAGCCCCGGTCTTGAGCCACCAATCTGGCTTGCGACTGATAGCCCAGCCACTGGTTGCCACCCAGGACTGCCTACGCACAAAGTTGTACAACTTGCAGTGAGGAGTGTACCTTAGAGGTTCCCAGAGGTGATTATAATTCCCAGCCCTGGACCATAAAACCCAAAGGCCGTTCCTGATAACCCCTCTTGTTCCCAAACAGGAAATGGTTTAAGGTGCTCACCAGTTCTGCTTTCTTACCGGCACTACCCTGCCACTTGCAAGGTCAAGGCTCTGCTTTGGCCGAAGCAGCCACCTAGCAGTCCAAAACTGCCCTAATCCCTTGCCACAAGTCCTCTAAAAACAAATAATTACCCTTGTTTGATAAATGAATACCATCATCCCTATACAGGTCTTGCAACACAACCTGTATGCCGGGGTGTGGCAAAAATTGACCCAAACCACCCTCCATAGCTTTCTTCATCCAACGGTTGGCTTTACATAGTGCACAGTCAAGGCACCGAGGGTGCCCACGTCTATGCCATACCTGTTGTAGCTGACCAGACTATCTGCACGCCAGGCCACCTTGCTCTTATAATTGCAAGGCCTGCTTTGGTCTGGATGACAAAGGCGTTGCCCTTCATCAGACCTAGGTCATTACCATTTAGGTGCACAACCAGTTCATGCAGAGGCGGCCCCACCATTCATCAAACAACAATGGCAGGAGACCGGGGCATCACATGCCTCTCCTGCCCAACCATTCAACCAACGCCCACTCACAAAGGCCCAACTGAGAACTGACAGATGTCCTCCTGGCCTGGTGAGCAGCCCCCAAAAACATGCTGTGGCCACAGGTGGTTATTCTTCGTCTCACCCGGCAGTCTTCAGAACCTGAAAAAGAACTACATTAGTAAGTTTACTCAAACTTAAAACTTGCATTTACGCACATAACCTCTGAAACAACGTGATCACCCATAACCTATGTTCTGACTCTTTGCATCAGAGTACCCCATGGCCACCGTGGTAGATGCAGCCCCTATCTTGAAGGAGTGGGTACCAAAATGGAAATCCTCCAAGCCCAGCTGCACAAGAGCTTTCTGAGTCAATGCCCCAAATTGAAATTTGGTGTGGGGGAGCCATCCCTGTGCTGGAATAAAACTCTCCCTCCCTGCTCAAATATTGGCATAAAGCCAACACCGGGCACAACTACACTTAGGAATGAAGTCCCAGGTCAATAACCGAGCCCCTCCCCAGTTGATCAGTTTTTGACCACCTAATGTTGAGCATCACGCTGTCATCCAGCATGGTATCATCATGGTAACAAAGGGCGCAGCCAGATGTATCCTGATGCAAGGCTGACACAAGCTCGCTGATTTGCAGAGCTCCAAAAATGGCAACCAAAGATGCTGCATGGAAAAGAGAAGCCTCATATTTGTTTTTGCAAAGACTAGGCCATAGTGCCCTGAGGCCCCTGAGCACAGCTGGGGTCAGAGGCTCCCGGCTGTCCTCATTTTGACCACCCTCCGATGACCAACCTGTCCTATCATCATATCTGGCAGCCTTACTGGCATAAGCTAGTATCATAAACTGCTCTCTATATTTTTGAGCAATGTAGGCCCCCCCGACTCAGGACCTCAGTTTATGCTAGGGACCCAACGTTAGTTAGGTAGCGTGCTCACATATCCTGAGTCCCCTTTGTTTCCCCAGGCTATCAGGCTCAGCTTAGGAGAGATGAGGAGGGCACTTAAACAGTCTCTACTGCCCAGAGATTCATTCAGACTCCCAGCTTATAAAACATAAAGGCTTATTTGGAGTGATTAAAACAAATAGGGGGAGTTGACAAATAAAATAGACAATAGACAAAACCTACCCTAACTATGCTAGCTACTCTAAACAAATGGTTTGTTGTTCCTTTCTCCCTGGAACTCCACCTCCGTTTTGGCTTGGCTACTTGCTTCAGGGTTTGCTCACTGCTTGAGCCGTACCTCCCAGGGCTTGCCAACTGTCCTGGAGGCTCCCTCTGGTTCCTTAGCACAGCCAAAGCTTGCTTGCTTGCAGACACTTGTGGTCTCCTAAGCAGCCTCTGCACCCGGACTATACCTCAGGAAGATTCTTGCCGCGGCTCTTAGCTTCTTCAAGGCCACATGCAGCATTCCTGGCATTCGTCAAGCTGTCGCCTTCAGTCTCCTTGCTTGCTTGGAATGCGTACTCCTGTGTATTCAGGCAAGTTCATGAGTTTTCCTTCATTCCTCCATCATGAATAATTCTGCCTCTAGGACTGAATATTTATTCTTTGATTCCCCAACCCCCATCCTAGACTAATTAGGGATTGCTGCCTTAACCCAGCTGGCTCCCATTTACTTAGATTATAGGACGTACTGATTCTGACTACACTTACAGGCTTTCTATCTGAGAAGATTCTGCAAGTCAGTATCTCTGGCATGACAGCTAGAGACAACAACTTGCCCCTAATGGAACGCACTGGCATGCCCTTATCTTTCAGAAACACACAAAAGTACATCAATTGGGACACTGGGATGGGCCAAACCTGTTGCAGACCACCTTCCTGCCTAAAGGCAACAAACTGCTGGCCCGCCCTCCTATAGGATCTTCAGATAGAAGGGGCAAGGGCTAAGCCAATTGCCCTTTCAGCCTCAACCCGCCAATCTACCAAAAGCCCATTGGCATCCTTACCGGGAACTGGTCAGCTTCTGGGGCCAGCTGACAGAACTTCCCCATCTGCTTTCGAGAGAGAGTGCCAGCGACCCTGTTACTGACACCTGGCATACATTCCTGGCCCTAAACAATGATTGTTTTTAAAACAGAGGAGCATAAATGCTCGAACCAATGCCATGACCCTTGGAGTCTTTGAAGTTAATGAACTGATGACATGCACTGTGGCCAGATTGTCGTGCCAGAAGTGGACTGTATGATTGGCAAAATCCGCTATCCAAATTCCCACTGCTACGACAATCGGGAAGAATTCCAAGGTTAGGTCTTTAACCCACACTGTCTGGAATCGCTCTGAGGCCAGTCTTCAGCGCACCAGTGGCTGAGGAAATAGACCCCAAAACCAGAAGAGCCAATTGAATTAACTGGATCTGTCACATGCACAGTCATGTCATCCGCAAATAAACTGGTCTTCATTTGTTGCTCTTTAATTTGTATACCAGGAATTTTTGCGAATTGCCATAGCCAAGGGTTCAACTGCTAAAGCGAAAAGAAGAGGAGATAAAGGACAACCTTGTCTGGTACCATGTTGATCAGGGATGATACAAGATGTGGAGCTGTTTATACTTAGGCTGGTCATAGGAGAGTTATAGACAGAAAGCACTGCATTTATAAACTTAGTCTCAAAAGCCATATTTTTCAATAGGCATTGTAGATATCCAAATTCAATGGTGTCAAAGGCTTTTTCAATGTCCAAAGACAGAATCAGTTACGGTTGTACTTTATGTTGTTTACAATAATGAATAATATCTATGGTTTTACGTATATTGTCAGTAATGTCCCTTTCTGCGATGAATCCTGTTTGATCCAAATATATATAGTTAGGTATAATCTGGCTAAGATGTTTTGCAAGAAGAGTTGTGAATATTTTATAATCACTGGTAAGAAGAGAAATTGGTTGATAGGATTTGGGGGACAATCTATCTTTTCCAGGTTTTGAAAGGATAATAATTTTGGCATGGTTCCAGGATGGTGGAATAGAATTGTTCTTCAATATATTATTAAAGACATCTATTAAGGGTTGAGCCAATATCTGGTGGAAATATTTATAATATTTATAATATTCTGAGGGAATTACATCTGATTGGTTACTCGCCAATCTAGATATTGCTGATGGGTTGGAGATTATTTTTATATATAAAGAAGTAGGAATCAATATCTTGTGTGCTAGTATTAGAAGAACTATATAACATTTTATAATAATATTCAAATGAGTGTATGATTTCCTTTGTTGAGGTTTGCAACTTGCCCTGCTGGTTTCTTATACAGGATACCATATATTCCGCTCTTCGTTGCTTGATTTTTCAGGACAAAAAGCGCAAAGACCTTTGACTCCTAAAATTAAAATTTTGTTTTAATATGGAAGGTTTTTTTGAATCTGTGTAAGTTCCAATGTTTCCAGTTTCTTTCTTTGTGCCAACAAATGACGATAATTTTTTTTGCTGCAAGTCTTCTTATGGATATTTTCCAGATGCTGAATTTTGTTTTTTAATTCTTCTTGTGCTTTGTGTTTGCATTTTTTATAGGTGGATGAAAGTGCAATATATTTTCCTCGTATCACTGCTTTATGGGAATCTCATACCACTTCTAGAGGGATGCCGCATTCAAGATTAAAGTCAAAGAATTCCTTAATGTCTGTTTCTATCGTTGAGAAGGCTATTGGGTCTTTCAATAAAGCTTTATTCATTATCCAAGTAAATTGTTTAGTTGTTGTTTCGCCTCCTAAAACAATCCACCGGGGCATGATCTGACCACTGCCTAAGACCTATTCTGATATAAGTATGTAATCTAATTTACTGAATGAATTATATTGGGGAGAAAAATAAGTGAAATCTTTTTCCGTACCATGTTGGTGTCTCCAGATATCACATAGGTAGAAGTCTTTAAAAATATCTTGCAGTGCTTCATGAGAATGGAAGGCTTTTTGCATCTTTACTGGAGTTTAAATGGGTTTGAACTATCAATTAAAGAATTAGCAACATAATTAAAATCACTGCCTACCACTATTATACCTTCACCGAAGTCTTGAGTTTTGTTTAAAATTTGTTTTATATAAGTCAGTTGTCCTGTATTTGGGACATAGAAGTTTGCTAAAGTTAAAAGTTCACCATCAAGGAGACCTTTCAGAATTAGAAAATGACTTTCTGGATCCCTTATCGAGTCAAGAGGCTGGAATTTAATTGTTTTTGTCATTAAAATAGTTACATCCCTTGATTTGGATGAGCCAGCAGCAGTAAATTGCTATGGAAACCATGTAAGGGGGCCTTGTGACCTTGTTTTTGGTGTGTTTCTTGAAGGAGCACTATTCCAGCATTAGTTTGTTTCAAAACATTGAGAATCCTTTTAGATTTAATATTGCTATTCAGGCCTCTACAATTTAATGATGTAATTTTCACACCATTAGCCATAGTGAAGAGAGTTTTGTTAAGATGAGTTCAAATTGTCTTACTATTAAATAAAAAATAATGCCTGAATTATCTTTATCACAACCAAAGGAATATCTTTCCTATACTGACCTATAACGTTAGTTGCACAGTAAGGACTGACACTGAGAAAAATGAGAAAAACACATTTCAAAACTCTGAAACTTCCAAATTTTAGTGTTAAGTATATAGCTAGTTAACAGGGTAAAAAACTTAATATAACATTGAATTAGTGCAATAAACAGATCCCAACTAGAATACTCCTTCTTTCCCCCCCCAGTACTTAACAAGAACCTAACCTATTTCCTCTGTCTTCCCCTTACCCCCACCCCCCCTTCTCCCAAACAGTAACTCTAGCATCAATACTAACTTACTTAACCTAAATGCCAACAATAGCAAGAAAAGAAAAAACAGACATATAAAAAAACACAGAGGAGGTGGTATGGAACCACTAGGGATGTGGAAAATTTCCATGTTGAGCTTTAAAAGCTCTACCATAGTGATCCCCTCAAAAAACAGAGAGCAAAGAGGACTCCCCCACCCCCCTCCCCTGACATCATAAGTAGAAAATAGCCAACATGTTATTCATTTGGCTCCCTTTTAAGAGGGGCAACAACCTTACAGCATCCTATTGAGTGTTCACAGAGATTTCCTCACTGGAATCTTGTTCCATTGGAGCGGAGAAGCTGGATATTCCAATTTTCTTTTAGAAGATTTCTTTGGAAAGAGTTCCTGAAAAGTGGTTAGTTTCAAGGCTTGCAAAATAGCATGTCCCGATTACTCATCTTGGGCCAGCATCGTTGTACCTTGGTGACGAACACGAAGAGATCCCGATTTCATCCAGTTGTACTTGATGCCTGCTTCCATTAGTTTGGTGGTAACTTGCTTTAGGGTACATTGAATCTTCAAAGTTTTTGCCGAGAGGTCTGGGAACACAAGGATTTTAATGCTCTGATAAGGTAAGCTGCCATTGGATCATGCCTCTTGCAAAACTCGTTGCCTGGTGCAGGAATCTAGAAACTCTACCAAGACGTCTCGAGGAAGTTGCCGTCAGTTTGAGGTTAGTACACCTAAGCGGTATGCTTTTAGAATCACAGGTGCTACATCATCTTCCAAGTGCAAGGCAGATGAAAGCCATGCACCCATAAAAGCAGCAAGATCTGTTGTACCTTCCGTTTCCTCAGGGAAACCATGAAATTTTAGATGACGTTCTCTAAGTGCGTTTTCCAAGGTTATTATCTTTTCCTTGGTCCAGTATTCGTGATGCTGCAGGTCTCTTATATTTTCCTGGTTTGCCATACTGTTTTCCATCACCAATTCCACAGCCTGCGATTTTTGGTGTAAAGAAGTCTGCAGGTTTAGTAGTTGATCCACTACCGGTTTTAGTCATTAATAGTTTCCAACATTTCTTTTTTAAAGTTGGTAAAAGAGTCCAGCAAGTCTTGCTTAGTTAAAGCAGATGGATTGTGTTGTAAGTCCGCTGAGTTGGCTGCCATCTTAGTTTCTTTGGTGTGCTTCTGTTTTGCTAACTGCAATGATGATTCTACCGTGAAGAAAGCAGTTAGAGTTTTTTTGGGGCAAATCTAGTCATTTGTCACGGTTGCCGCCAGATTTGCCCATAACCGCAGGATGTTTTTGGAGCCAAGAGAAGGGTAGACGCCAGTGGAGAGAAAATTTGGGGTAAGAGAGAACTTACTCGGCATCCGTCATCTTGTGGTTCGACGCCATGCCCCCCACTGCTGCGGTCTTGACCGCTGCTGCTGCAGAGCCTAGACCTACTTCGGTAGGCCCTGTTCAACATGCTTGGAGCTCCTCACAGCCCAGGCATGAGGTGATGAATGGTTTCTGCAGGAGCAGAGCCTGGCCTATAGAGGGCTGGCTCCACCCCCACCCAAGTTGTGACGCATGGCATTGCAATGCTATTGCCATCCCATCCTCCTCCAGGGTGCCAAAATGGCCCCCGCCCTCCAGTGGCCTTGCTGGGAGGTTGGAGAGCCCAATATTTCCAGGGGTTTCCTGAAAGTGACATCACACTGTCTCTGCCCTTCTCCATTCCCATCCCCCTTGTTTCCCACTGTTTGTGAGGCTGGACTTGTATCCTACATATTGTTGGCAGAGTAATTAACACAGCAACAGTGCACAACCTGACTAAAAAGTAGATAAAGGTTTATTTAGGAACTAATATAACTAATAGGAAAGAGGAGAGACAGAGTTAGGTTCCTAATTACATCTCTAGCTGAGAGGAGAGAGTAAAACTAAATGTGGCACTTCTGAGAAGAAGGAGGAAATTGCAATTGCCCTCAGAGTAGCAATCTGGAGACAGACAAGGAATGACCCTGAGCTGGAGAGAGACGGTGCTGTCCTCAATATCCTATCTAACTGGCTTCTTGCTGCCCCCTTCAGGGTCTTCTCCTCTGTACACCAGACAATGTCTTCTCAAGGTCTAGTGTACAAAGTCCAGGAGTTACATCTTCTTACATAGATTTTTAAACTTTTCTTGAAAAAAATGGCTTGGTAAGTGCACGAAACGGCTCACAAATCTTTGTTTGTGATTACTTTTGTCTGTTTCGTGGTTCGTGAAGGGAAATGGCCACTGAAGTTTGCAAACTGCAGCCTGGTCATGAACCTCCATGAACTTTTAAGGCAGTTTGTGAAGGATCATGAGGTGCAAAAAGCAGGGATTTTAACCCCTGCTTTCTCCTGCTCACAAAACCCACCTAAACATCCCCATGAAAGCTACCGAAAGATCAGAAACAATTGAGCCGTGGGGGCAGCACACTCATATGGCTCAGCTGTTTCAGGCTCAAAACAGCTAAACTTGCTCCTGTGTCTCAGCTTTCTTGGGCAGTGCTGGCTGCAGGAGCAGGGTACTCAGTTGTTTAGATTGGAAACACCTGAGCCGTTGGGTCAGCCTACACCCACAGCTCAGCTGTTTGGAGTGCAAAACAAATGAGCCACAGGAGCAGTCTGCCCCTGTGGCTCAGCTTTTGGGGGGCATGAACCTCATGAACCCAATTCAGTTTGTACGCAAGCTGAATAGGTACATGGGGTTCGTGGTTCTGTTCATGGTTCGCCCACAAACCATGCACCCAATTGCATTTTTGTTGCTTGTGCCCATCCCTAATCATAACAGTGGTTGATCGTGCTCATTTCAAATACAAGGCCTAGCAATCTCTCACTGTTCTCATATGTTGTACAGTACGTTAAACTCCAAAGGAATGAATCACACAGTTAAACACAAGTTTCCACCAGTTGCTGAGAAAGACATCTCCCTGGCGATGGTATGGATATGAAGTCCAGAGAAAACTGTGGAATCCTGACACATCCCTTATGTGGCCTCTGAAGGACAAAGCGCCATGGAAGACCTGTATGGCTCCCCACTGAAAGACGTGTCTCATGGCCACAAACTCCCACAGATTTGTCACCATATAGATCTTCTCAAATAAGATCTTGGTCTGTTTCTGGTAAGTAAAAAGTGGATTGAATAAATTTCATATGGCATTGTAGTCTTCAGTGGCATTGTAACTACTTTGGTCTCATTCTGCATAACTCTTAAACTTAGACTAAATAAACTGACTTCTTAATAGAACAAAGAATGCCAAGATTTCTGACAAAGTCCTTTTAATGAACAGAGCACAGATGTCATTCTGGTCAAACATTAGTGTCAGGGCCTGGATGAAATTTTCACCACTATCATCATCGGGAGCGGCAATCCCAATCCAGAATTTCAGCATTTTATTATGGTTGCTAGGCCAGCCATATACATATATTTCTAATAAAAGTTTTTAGGAACATGCATAATACTAAAGATGGAAAAATAAAAAGATTAGAATTTGAAACCTAATTAAAATACAGTTTCCATAACATCAGTATCAGTGCTCAAAATGTAGCTACTTGATAAGTGATCTTAGAGTTCTTATCAGATAAAAGGTGATCAAGTCTGGCTTTGTTTGTGCAACCAGGAATCTTATCCAGCAATGGAGTTATGATCTCCAAATGAGCCTCCTTATAATATGGGCAACTAAAGAACATATGCTCAATGGACTTGAGCTCCCTTAATGGGCATGTACATAACCTTTCTAGGTAAGGGATTTTCTTATACCTGCCTTCAAGCACTGCAGAGGGGAGTGAAGAACTCCTTGCTGGGGTCAGCACCCTTCTAAAACTGTTTACTTCCGAAGAATTCCTCTGCACTCTCGCACTAGGCTGGCACCCTGGTATACCCAGGAGTTGCGGCTGATGAAGTGAGAGCTAAGATGGCTAGAGAGATGGTGGCAGCGCACCCACGATGAAGCTGCAAGAGCATCTTATAGGATGTTTATGAGATCCTATGAGATGGCAGTCAAAGTTGCGAAGAAAGAGTACTATGCAGCGTCGATTGCATCTGCGAGCTCACAGCCAGCCCAATTATTTAAAACAATTCAGTCGATGATGACTCTGCCAGAGGGCAGGTCAAATGCTAGGGAACTGGATATTGGCTGTGAAGTCTTTTCGAGCTATTTCGCAGATAAAATCTTGTCACTATGCTGTGACCTCCCTGCCATGCTTGAAACAGTAAATGAACTCAAGGCTCCATGCACATCTTCTGGTCAGGTTTTGGATTATTTCAGTCTGCTCAGCCTCGAGGAAGTCGACAAATTGCTCTTTACTGTACACCCTACCGTGTGTCTCCTTGATCTCTGCCCATCGTGGCTCATTAAAGCAGGTTGTGATGGGTTTCAAGGTGCCTAAGGGAGATTATTAACAAGTCTCTCTTGGAGGGTGTGTTCCCTGGGACACTTAAGAAAGCTGTGGTCCATCCCCTCCTGAAAAAACCATCATTGGATCCAGCTGAATTGGCTAACTACCAGTTTCCAATTTGCCCTATATGGGCAAGTTAATTGAGAGGGCTGTGGCAGTTCAGTTACAGAGCTTTTTGGATGATGCTTCCATTCTAGACCCCTTCCAGTCTGGGTTCCACCTGGGACATGGGATGGAGACAGCACTGCTCGCCCTCACAGACAATCTTTGGAGGCATCTGGATTGAGGCAGACTGACAGTGCTGTTGTTGTTGGACCTGTAGGCAGTGTTCGACACAGTTGACCATCAACTACTGATCCACCGCCTTGCCGACACTGGAGTTCAGGGGCTCACAATGGCTCGCATCCTTTCTCCAGGGTTGGGGACAAAGGGTGGTGCTAGGGGAACAGCTGTCCCAAAGGCACCCACTGATTTGTGGAGTGCCCCAAGGGTCGGTACTCTCCCCAATGTTATTTAACATCTATATGTGCCCCCTTGCCAGATTCCCAGAGGCATGGGCTGGGATGTCACCAGTAGGTGGATGACACCCAGCTCTATCTGTTGTTGGGTAGCCAGTCTGACTCTACACTGGAAGATCTGGACCAGGCGTTGCAGGCTGTGGCTGGTTGGCTTAAACTGAGTTGATTGATGGAGGTCCTGTGCCTGAGTCGAGGCAGCCCGAGGGTAGTGGATCCGCCGATGGGGCTCCGCTCGTGCCAGCACCAGAGGTTAGGAGCTTGGGAGTGCTCTTGGATGCCTCCTTAACAATGGAGGCCCAGGTAGCAGCCACTGCCAAATTGGCCTTTTATCATCTTCGGCTGATCAGGCAGCTGGTTCCCTTCCTTGAATGTAATGACTTGGCGACAGTGATCCATGCGATGGACACCTCAAGATTGGACTACTGCAAAGCTCTCTACATAGGGCTGCCCTTGTCTCAAATACGGAAGCTGCAGTTAGTGCAGAATGCAGCGGCCAGACTGCTGAAGGGTATCCCCATGTGGAACCACATCCAGCTGGTACTGAAAGCACTGAACTGGCTGCCAATAGCATACTGGGTTCATTTCAAGGTGCTGGTTTTAACCTTTAAAGCCCTATATGGTCAGGGTCCTGCATACCCGAGGGACCGCCTTTCCCCACATGTTCCCCGGAGAGAACTGCGCTCAGGGGCACAAAATCGGTTGGCCCTTCCAGGCCCTAGGGATATAAGACTGGTGGCTACCAGGGCCAGGGCCTTCTCGGTGGTGGCTCCATTCTGGTGGAATGAGCTCCCAGAAGAGATCAGGGCCCTGCGGGACCTTTTACTGTTCCGCAGGGCCTGCAAGACGGAGCTCTTCCACTAGGTGTTTCACTAAGTAGTCACACTATAAACCAAGGAGGGTGCCTGTGCCCTGGCTGCCATCTTTGCTTCCAGCCTGTGCCCTGAGTCCTACCATCATTGTCTTCAGCCTAGGCCTGCCACACAATAACGAGAGCCAAGCTGGTGTAAAAGTATAATCACCTAACAGTTGCCTAAGCCATGCCATAAAGAATTGCTGTTCTTATTACTTGATATGTTCCAGCGTTTACATGTTTATGTTTTAAATTGACTGTTATTTTAAGTTATTTTATATGCTTATGATGTTTAATTGTATTTCTTATTGTATTTATGAATGTTGTAAGCCACCCTGAGCCCAACTTGGTGGGGAGGGCGGGATATTAATCAAGTTCTTCTTCTTCTTCTTCTTCTTCTTCTTCTTCTTCTTCTTCTTCTTCTTCTTCTTCATCATCATCATCTGTTGGAACAACAGTATATTTGACATTTGACAGTGCAATAAGGTTTGGAACACTGGCAATGTCAGGTTGGCATTCTATATCTTCAATTCTCTGCTTAATTAGCCTTCTTGCTTGTACAATGCCACAAGATAAGAGTACCTGGGGAGAGAATCCAATTCTGTTGATATGTCTTTGAACAGCCTTGAGCCAATTAGATTAATACTTTTCTTGAAGTATCAAAGGGAACAGGCCTTGAGGGTTAAGATGACCTTTTAACCACATATAGATGGATAGGACAAGCACCCTGGCTTCAGCGCTTATAATACCTGTCTTGAGTCTAATCCAAGCATTGGATACACATCTAGGGACTTGTAGCATGGCTCTTAAAAACTTTGATTGCACTCTTTCTTGTGGATCAAAACATGAGACAGGCAGTCCTGAGATTGTTCCATATAGCAGTTGGCCTTATATAATTTAAGGGCTGCAGGATCAGAATGCCACCCATGAAGTAAAAGAAATTTCACGGTGGCATTTGCCAGTCTTTCTCACTGATCAGCAACATACTTGCTATGATTAGCCTAAGAGCCCGAAGCCTGTAAATCTACACCAAGATAATTACAACTATTGCCTTGCTCAACACTTGGAATTCACTGCCACAGGAAGTGGTGGCGGCTACAAGCATGGACGGCTTCAAAAGGGAATTAGATAAGCATATGGAGCAGAGGTCCATCAGTGGCTATTAGCCACAAGGTATAGATAGGGACTCTGGGGCAAGTGATGCTCTGTCATCTTGGTGCTTGGGGGGGTCAACAGTGGGAGGGCTTCTAATGTCCTGGCCCCACTGGTGGACCTCCTGATGGCACTGGTATTTCAGGCCACTGTGTGATACAGAGTGTTGGACTGGATGGGCCTTTGGCCTGATCCAACATTGGCATCTCTTATGTTCTTATGTTCTTATGTTAATCCGATTGCCATTAATCGCACAAGAACTAGGCTTAGGACTGCTCCTGAAAGCTACAATTTACAAGTAAGAAAATCTCTGTAATAAACTTTATATAGCTTCAAGTCTTCTACCAATACTAGCATGTGTTGATAGAAATCTTAATGCTATATTGAACTTGTGAATAAGAAGAGAAAGAAAGCAGTGTTTCTATTTCTGGATACAGAGAAAATGTTCAACTATTTAATATGGCATTTTAATTTAATGTATTACAAAACATGGATTCTGGTCCTGAATTCTAGAACTGGATGCGTGGTATATACCCAAATCAACAAGCAAAGATTTTAATTAACGGGAAATTAACAGAAGCAATTTTAATCGAAAATAGTACATATCAGGGATGTCTCCTATCACCTTATATTACCAATAGAGATTTTAGCTATAAAGATTGGACAAGATGATTGAAATAAGGGAATAAAAGCAGATTATGTAGAGTTTGAAATGAAAAGACGACGTGGTCTTAACAGTCCTGGTTCCCCAAAAATAGTTAAAACATGTAATGGAACATATTGATGTGGCTGTGGAAAGGTGGTTCTGCTCCTAAGTTTGTGGATATTTGTAAATTACATGCATTGTATTGGAATCACCCTAAAGGCTATCAGGATGTGCAACAGCAGAGACTGTAATCTGTATGAAAGACAGTTATATTTATTTAGAGTTTGGGAAAGTATGGTATGTGAAACTTCTATTTAGGTTTATAGCACAGTGGTGGAGATAAAGAAATAAGTTAGAGAGCTAGAAACAGTGGTCAGCAGTATTATTAAAGTATTAGAAAACTTTCTATATGTTATGTAATGAACATACAGCTGCATAGTTGTGATGTTTACCTTTTTCACTAGGAAAAAAACGTGTGTGTGTGTGTGTGTGTGTATATATATAGATGGGTAGGTTGGTAGGTAAGTAGGTAGGGATAGATAGATGGATGGATGGATAAATAGATGGATGGATGGATAAATAGATGGATAGATAGATAGATGATAGATAGATAGATAGATAGATAGATAGATAGATAGATGATGGATGGATGGATGGATGGATGGATGGATGGATGGATGGATGGTTGGTTCTCTTTTGGGGTTTCCAGCTGAATTTTTTTAATGTTCATTCTTCAGTAATGTTAACCACCTGTATGAGGAACTATAATGAACTGAAACTTGAAAAAGCAGAGAATATTCAAACATTTTGGTTCCTGTATTTCTTGTTCCTTAGGAGTTGATCTCTGCTATTGAGATCAGGCTTCAGAAGAATAATGTAGCATTTGGGAAGAAAGATGCAGCCCAGGAGACCAGCGCCAGAGGCCAAGATGGAGAAGACCTCCACGGCCACCATAGACGTCCCTTTAGTGCTCAGGTACGTGGGTACGAAGGAGACCCACACGCTGCAGAAGACCAGCATGCTGAAGGTGATAAACTTGGCTTCATTAAAGCTGTTGGGTAGTTTCCTGGCGAGGAAAGCCACCATGAAGCTGACCAGGGCCAGAAATCCCATGTATCCCAGGACTGTGTAAAACATGATGACTGACCCTTCATTACATTCCACAATGGTCTCTTTGGCCAAGGAGTGGAAGTCCAAGTTGGGGAATGGGGGAGAGGTCCCTAGCCAAAGTGCAGAGGTAATAACCTGGAGGAGGGGACAGGCCAGGACAATGAAGTTTACTCCTTGTCTCCCCAACAGTTCCCTTGCCATGTTTCCGGGCTTAGTGGCCATGAAGGCCACAACCACCATGATAGTTTTTGCCAAGATGGACGAAATGGCAACAGAGAAGATTACAGTAAAAGCAATTTGTCTCAGAAGGCAGGTGAACTTTGTAGGTCGACCAATGAATAGGAAGGAGGAGAGGAAGCAGAGCAGGAGGGAGATGAGGAGGACATAGGTGAGTTTTCTGTTGTTGGCTTTGACAATGGGTGTGTCTCGATATTTAATGACAGTTGCCAGGACTAGGGCTGTGATCAGAGACAGCAAAAGAGCAAGAGAAGCCAAAACAATCCCCAAAATCTCCTGATAGGAAAGGAAGCTTATGTTCTTGGAGATACATTGGTATTTGTTCTTGTTTGGATATTGATCTTCTGAACATGGGACACAATGATCAGCATCTGGAACAAACAACCATGAATTAATTAATTCCAGCACAACACAAAATGTTTGTGTAGTATTCAGTGAGCCCTTATCTAAGGAGATGGAATGACACAGTTGTCCAGCTAGTGGTTCTCATGCTATGGGTCAGAAGCTGCAAGTGGATCACAACTTCTCCCTGGAGGGAGAAGGAGAAACAGGGAATCTGGGACAGGACACTCAGTGGTAAGACTGAGTTTCTTGCTGCATAATATCTGTGAAATATAGCCTGTTGTGCAATAATAATATTATACATTTATAATCGTGCTACATAGAATAGAAACAGGTTCGCTGTTAACTTATGAACGATTCTGACATTCTAACTTGAGGAGGAAGGAAGTAGGATGAAGTTACACTCCAAGTGGGTCCTAAAAAGGACACCTTTGTAGAAGTGGGTCCCTTTTCAAAATCTTTCAGAATGACTAGTGTCAATTTCAAGGTGCAAATTCCCTTTTATGTCCCTCTGTTTCTACTTCTGCAACTTAGTTGAGAAGAATTCTGCATAAGAAATGTGTGATAAAGGCAAACAACTATTTGAAATTCACACCTCAGAGGTTCAAATCTAAACATCAGAAAGACTTTCTAGAAGAGAAAGAATTATCCAGATTATATTCCAAAACTGAATTTAGTGGAGAAGGGAGAAATTCTTTCAAAGTTTGTATTAGAGAATCTTTTCATTATGCAGATTGTGGTTGGCTATCAGTGGTAGTGTCAGGGCTGAACATTGCATGGACCCCAAAAGAAAGCTGTAGCTCTTTGTCTGAGGTATACATGATGATCTAAAGAAGCAGGCATAAATCCGTAACTCCAGAGTCTCAACCTAAGTGATGTTTACAGCCCTTGGGGTATCGATATGTTGAACTACCTGTGTGGTTAGAAATCGTCCCTTCTGGACAAAGTTCACATTCATAACAACAAGGTGGCTCTTGTTCTATAACTTTTCTGCTGTACCCTGGCAAGCAGCTCTCCACACACCTGGAAGAGGGCAGCTTCTAAATGGAAGAAAGAAGAACTGGTGAGATTTCCCAAATGAGTGGGGTTGTTTCCACACCCTGATGACTTTCCAAGGAGCTCTTTAGGGATGGGCATGAACCAGGAAAATGCATTTTGGTTGCTGGTTTGTGGTGTGCCTGTTAGCGAACCACGGACTTCCATGAACTTTTAACCACTTCATGAACTGGTTTGGTTTGTGAGGTCCATGAGGTGATACAATGCCCCCCCCCCCGCTTGCTAGAGACACCAAACTTTCAAGGTATTGCCAGATAACTGTTCAATGTGCCCTCCAAGTCTTGTGAGGATTGGTGAGGACCGGATTTATGACCCATGTTACGACGACGCCCCAAATAAGGTGCCCCAGGAAAGTGCTTGTCATTTCCCCAGTAAGCCCTTTCCTGGGGGCACCTTTTTGAAGGGCCATAACTTGGCCCCCGTGTATCCAATCCTCACCAAACATGGAGGGCAGGCAGAGGAAAGTTATCTGGAGAACCTCTGCACATTTGGAGCCTCTAGCTTGCACAGGATCTGTTCTACACACTCCTGAACCTGCATCTGCCAAATGATCCAGGAGGCTTGGGAGTGTATAGAATGGACCCTGTGCAAGCTAGAGACATCAAAGTCACAGAGGACCTCCCCTGGATGCTCCTCTACATGCCTTCCAAGTTGTTGCTTTGAAGTTATTTAAGTCTGGCTGGAAATGTCTCTGCTCACGAATTGCACTAACCTCCACAAACATTTTGAAAGTTCATACTGGATGACCGGCCATGAACTTGACTTTGTGAACCATGGACTGACCAGAATTTGCCACAAACATTAGTTTGCGCCATCTCTAGAGCTCTCATTCTTGCTGTGAATGCGGAGACACATACATCACAATACAGTAGTTTCCCCCAACAGTTTTATCTTGACTCAACCTGGAATGACTTTCTTTCATTAAAAGACTACTGAAAGGGGTTTTCTTTGGCATGGTGAAATGAATCATCAGTTAAGCAGGATGAGATCTTTCTAGGAAATATACAACCAGTAAAACAGAGCTTCAGGATGAAAAAGTACATTATTCTGGAGACCAATATCTGAACAAAGCTGGCCTTTAGTCAGTTCTATCAGCAAATTTCTCTACTATTACCCAAGAATATTGACTTCTTCCCCACCTGGGTAGCCCAAACAATTGCATCTGTGTTAATGATGAATTCTCTGCCTGGGGGGGCCCTAGGATCCATCCTTCCAACTTTCACTTGAGCTGAAGATTGATTTGGGAAGAAAGCCAAGTTCAGAATGTCATAGCCAGCTGATCTCTTGTCATTTTCACTGAAAAACACTTCCTCACCAGCACTGTTGTTGAACTGAGTGCTCCTCAAAGAGGCAAGGATCTGAAATGAAAGAGATCCTAAGAAAATGATGTAACCAGTTAAGACCACTAGTGTGGCTGGTTGCAGGTTTTGGTGGGCTCTGGGCATAGAGTTCCCAAGATCCCCTTTCCCTCCAACATCAGACCCCCTGGTTATGCACTCCCCTCCATCTGCATGCCAATCACCTGCCTGTATATCTTGCCCCTACCCAGTTGCCAACTCTTCCATTGCCTAAGATCACAGCTGCCTGACCACCGGCAGCCCTTTCCCTGGGAATGGTAGTGTGTGTAGCTGGGAGCATGGGTTGCTAGCAAGAGATTGCTTGGGGGTGAGGGGTTGACAGCAGTGGGTCAGAAACACTGGGCCCTTGCGGCTGCCCCTCCTCAGGCTCCCAACTGGTAGGGGACTAGTCATTTGGACATTCTGTCTTGGCTACCACAAGAAGAGATGATGGCTTCTGTAAGTTGTTTCCTTAATGGAAAAGCCAAGGGTGAATTCTCAGTGGGCACTAATGATGAGGTGACTTCTTTATGTCTCTGAGTTGGGCTTCATCTCTCATGGTAGCTACTACCCATGACACACACTCCATATACTTGGATGGAGGCTGGAAGTAACTGGATTAGTGACAGTGCAGAAGTTTAAGATGGTGGATCTGGTTATCGAGAAAGAAACGGGAATGGGGGATGCATGTTCTCTGCATCTGAGTGGCTTTCCACAGTGCCCAGTGAGGTCCCCTCCTAATTTTGTATCTCTGAATGGGTGTAGTTCTCTCGCTAAGGGATGAGAAGCCAATGCTGATAGCGCTTCAGCTAAGTATGACCTTGCTAGCACAGGCTCAGTAACAGCAATGGGAGTCCAGGTGAATCCATGGATGGATGGCCATTGCTGACATGGCAATCAAGTCAGCCCATGAAATCAACATACTTCTACATGGGTGATCTGGTTTTATTGCACTGTTGATTGGATGTGGTGCATACTGTTCTAATTGCATTCTTTTCACTTGTGTAAGATAGTTTGAGTCTGTCTCGGCTACCACAAGAAAAGATGATGGGTTCTGTAAGTTGTTTCCTTGATGGAAAAGTCAAGGGTGAATTCTCAGTGGGCACTAATGACGAGGTGACTTCTTTATGTCTCTGTGTTGGGCTTCATCTCTCATGGTAGCTACTACCCATGACACACACTCCATATGCTTGGATGGAGGCTGGAAGCAACTGGATTAGTGACAGGGTCTGGTTATCGAGAAAGAAACTGGGGAATGGGGGATGCATGTTCTTTGCATCTGAGTGGCTTTCCATAGTGTCCAGTGAGGTCCCCTCCTAATTTTGTATCTCTGAATGGGTGCAGTTCTCTCGCTATGATGAGAAAGCCTAAGGGATGAGAAGCCAACCCAATGTTGACAGAGCTTCAGCCACGTATGACCTTGCTAGCACAGACTCACTAACAGCAGTGGGAGTCCAGGTGAATCCATGGATGGATGAATGGCCATAGCTGACAGGCTCAGTAACAGCAATGGGAGTCCAGGTGAATCCATGGATGGATGGCCATTGCTGACATGGCAATCAAGTCAGCCCATGAAATC